>NW_007055577.1:150316-201457 GCF_000164805.1 Carlito syrichta | reverse complement strand
AGCAGGTCAAGGCTGCGGTGGCCATGAGTGTGCCACTGTACTCCAGTCTGGGCAACAGAGTGAGACTCTGACTCAAAAAAACAAAAACAAAAAAACCTAACCAAAAACCATATATAGACATACTTGAAAAAATAATATTGGTAGTATATGCAAGATACATATATATGATCTAGCATCAGGCTTGCTTCATATAAGGATCTGAGGGCTCCTGAAAATTATTCTACTGGTTTCTGGAGATTTGGGGTCCACAAGTTATTAGTCATTGAGTGAGAGAATGACTTTGTAGAAATCAGGAAGGCCATCATTAATAAAACAACAACCGATGCTGGCAAGGATGAGGAGAAAAAGGAACACATCTACACTGCTGGTGGGAATGCAAACTAGTACAACTTCTTTGGAAGACAGTGTGGTGATTTCTAAAATAACTAGAAATTGACCTTCTATATGACCCAGGATTCCCCCTATTGGGAATATGCCCAGAGGAACTCAAGTCATTCTCTCAAAAAGATACCTGCACTCGCATGTTTGTTGCAGCTCTATTCACAATAGCAAAAATATGGAACCAATCATACTGCCCATTGAAGGTGGGCTGGATTTTAAAAATGTGGTACATTTACACAATGGAATATTATGCAGCCATAAAGAAGGACAAACATATGGTCTTTGCAGCAACTTGAATGGATTTAGAGTCGATCATACTCAGTGATCTATCACAGACAAAGAACAGTGTACCATATACTCTCACTCAAAAGAGGACCTTGAACAATTATAATACTATAAGAAAGGGATTGGCAGTAGTGGGACACTGTCAGGGAGGGGTGGTGGGATTGGCAGTTGAGGGAAACTGCTAGGGGAGGGAGGGGCATACCTCATCAACAAGGGTACCTGCATAATCAATGTTTGTATACCTAACTCTGAATTGTACCCCACATCTTTATAATAATAATAAAAAAATCAGAAAGGCAACGTATTAGTTTCCTATAGCTGCTATAACAAATTGCCATGAACTTGGTGACTTAAAACAACAGAAATGTATTCTTTCATAGTTCTGAATGCTGGTAGTCTGAAATTAAGGTGTTGACAAAGTTTCTCCTTCCATAGGTTCTAGGAGAAGATCTTTTCCCTGTCTCTTTCAGCTTATGATGACTCCAGAAGCTCCTTGCCTTGTGATCATTTCACTCTAATCTGTCTCCCTGGTTTCATTGCCTTCTCCTCTTCTGTCTCAAAATTCTTTTCACCTCTATCTTATAAAGATATATGAGATTGCATTTAGGGCCCTTCAGATAATTCAGGATAAATCCTTCCACTCATGGTCTCTAACTTAATCACGTTTTGAACCCATATAATATTTACTTTTTTGCCAAATAACGTAATAGTCACAGGTTCTGGGGATTAGACATATCTTTTTGGGGGACCATCATTCAGCCCAGTGCAGACTTCTCTCTGGTTCTCCAAAATTCGCATATGTCTAGAGAGTAAGACTGGAACCCTGGAGGAATATCTACATTCAGGATAGGAGGAGGAAGAACCACCAAAGAAGGCAAAGAGGAGCACTCAGAAAGGGAGAAGGTGTCTCAAGGCAGAATAGAGTTCCATTTAACTGCCCGTCAAAAATGATCAAACTTCAGTGAATTATTGTTACTTTGTGTGAACATGGCTAAAGTCAAACAGTTTGAGGGTGCTTTCAATAGAATAAAATGCTATTTAGAGCATTGTTGTTATATCAATTGTTCAATAAATAACCCTGTGATCACTTCAAATTGCCACCATATCTCCCAAACTTTACAATTAAGATCTAGGTGATACAGTTTATGAAAAATTCATACTGATTGTTGACAAAAGATACAAAACTCTGTAAAATATTTAGGATGGTTTATTCTGAGCCAAATGTGAGTGACCTTAGGCCCATGGTACCCATTCCCAGGAGTGGTTGATATTTAGTTATTAATATATGAATTTTACATATTTTATTTGCATACATACAGGACCTAAAGAGGGAAAGATTTACTTGATGAAATGCAATAATCAGATTCTGCATATCAACAGAGCATTAAACAATACAGAAATTTAATATGGTTTTGCTTTCAAAACTGCAAGACAGTGATTATCACCATTGTGTTATATATATATATATATATATATATATATTGTATAATGCAGTGCTGAAAAACAGCTTGAACTTGCAGCAAAGGTAACTAGCACTGCATATTTGATATTACCTTTGCGGCATAATTTACATACAACAAAATTTACCTTTTTATAGTGTATAACTAGGCCAGGCTCAGTGGCTCATGCCTATAATCCCAGCACTTTGGGAGCAGAGTCAGGAGGATTGCTTGAGCTCAGGAGTTCAAGATGAGCCTTGGCAACATAGCGAGACTTCATCTCTATGATACATTTTTAAAAAATTAACCAGGTGTGGTGGTATGTGCCTGTAGTCACAACTACTCAGGAGGCTGAAGCGGGAGGATCACTTGAGCCCAGGAGATCGAGGCTATGGTGGGCCATGATCATGCCCCCACACCTCAGTCTGAGCAACAGAGTGAGACCCTGACTCAAAAATAAAATAAAGTGTATAACTCAGTGTTTTTTAGTATATTTATAGAGTTGTGCAGCCATCACCATTATCTAACTTTAGAACATCTCCATCACCCTACAAACAAACCCATTTTGTTTCCACTAACAGTCACTCCTAATTTTCCCCTTCCCCCTCAGTCCTTTGCAACCACTAATGTACCTTCTGTCTCTATGAATTTATCCAATCTGGGCATTTCATATAAATGGAATCATACAATATGTGGTCTTTTGTGACTGATTTCACTTAGCATATTTTCAAGGCCAATCCATGTTGTAGCATGTAGTAATACTTCATTCCTTTTCATGGCTGAATAATATTCCATTGTGTCTTCATACCACATTTCAGTTATCCATTCATCAGTAGTTGATAAACATTTGGATTATTTTCATTTTGGGGTGATTATGAATAATGCTGTAATGAGCATTTATGTACAAACTTTTGAGTGGACATATTTTAAATTCTCCTGTATATATTCATAAGAGTGGAACTGCTGGGTCATATTGGATCTACGATTAAAATTATGAGGATGTGTAAAACTGGTTTTCAAGGTAGCTGCACCGTTTTACATTTCCACCAGCAACATTTGAGGAATCCAACTCCTTTACATCCTCACCAACACCTGTTATTATCTGTGTTTTTTATTATAGCCATCCCAGTGGGTGGGAAATAGAAACATTGAACAGGTAGTGAGTTCCCATATACACTCCACACAATTTTCCCTACTAATGAGATCTTGCATTAATGTGGTATATTCATTACAATTAATGAGCCAATATTGATACATTATTATTAATTTCAGTCCATCGTTTACATGAAGGTTCACACTTGTACTTTTTATGGGTTTTGACAAATGTACAATGACATGTATCCACCATTATAATATCAAACACAATGGTTTTACGGCCCTAAAAATCCTCTGTGATCACTGTTCTTTCTTCCGTGCCCCATTGCCCCTGAAAAACCATCCATCTTTTTACTGTCTTCATTGATTTTCCTTTCCTAGAATGTCATATAGCTGGAATCATAAAGTACATAGCATTTTCTTTTCTTTTTTTTTCTTTTTGAGTTGGAGTCTCACTTGGTCGCCCAGACTGGAGTGCAGTGGCCGCTCCCGGCCACCGCAGCCTCGCCTGCTGGGCTCCGGTGATCCTTCCACCTCAGCCTTCCGAGTAGCCGGAATTACAGGCATGCACTACCACGCTTGGCTGATTTTTTGATTTATTGTAGAGATGAAGTCTCGCCGCCCAGGCGGGTCTCGATCCCCAGGGCTCAGGCAATCCACTCACCTTAGCCTCCCAAAGGCACGGGATTACAGGCTGAGCCACCGAGCTCGGCTAGTACATAGCATTTTCAGGTCAGCTTATTTCATTTAGTAATATGTATTTAAGTTTCCTCCATGTTTTTTTCATGGCTTTATAGCTTATTTATTTATTTATTAAGAGATAGAGTCTCACTCTGTCGCCCAGCTAGAGTGCAGTGGCATGACCATAGGATAGCTCATTTCTTTTGGTAAAATTCATGTTTATATTTCCCTTCAGCAACTACTTACTGAGGTATATCAGTGTCAGTGTGGTTTTGATTTGTATTTCAATAATGATATTAAGCATCTTACCACATGCTTTTTGGTTATCTCCATATTCTTTTTAAGGAAATTTCAATTCAGATTCTTTGCTATTTTTAATTGGATCATTGGTTTTTTTTATTGTTGAGTTGTAAACGTTATTTATATATTCTAAATACAGTTTTTTTTTTTGAGTCGAGGGTCTCACTCTATTGCCCATGCTGGAGTGCAGTGGCATGATCACTGCTCAAAGTGGTCTCAACCTGCTGGGCTCAGGTTCAGCCTCCCAAATAACTGGGACTACGGGCATGCACCACCATGCCTGGCTCATTTTAAAAATTTTTTCGTGGAGATGAGGTCTCGCTATGAGATGAGGTTTCGTGGAGATGAGGCTGGCTTGAATTCTTGCGCTCAAGCAATCCTCTCGCCTTGGTCTCCCAAATTGCTGGAATTACAGGCGTGAGCCACTGTGCCTGGCCCCTAAATACAAGTTTCTTGTTAGCTATATAGTTTGCAAATATTTTCTCCCACTCTGTGTGTCGTCCTACAATTTCTTGATGGTGTTAGTATTGCAGTTTTGTGTTGCCTTTTCCCAGACCACCAAACTACTTTAGTACATGAGGTTCAAAAATAAGGTCGAGACTGCTCTTCTTTTTAAATAAATATGGCAGCATTTCCATATCTAAAATGGTGTTTTCCACACTCTATTCGTTGCCTTGATAGGCCACATATTTATTTCAAATATAATACTACTGTTGTTTGCATAGTCAGTTTACTAGAAGTTAGAGATCAATCACATTGTTTTAGAATAGTTCTAGTTTCTCAAACTGTAGAGTGCTTCAGAATTACTTGTTAAAACACAGACTGGTGGGCTCTACTCTCTGAGTTTCGAATTTAGTAGATCTTAAATGGAACCTGATAATTTGCTGTTCGAACATATCTCCAGGTGAAGCTGATGTTACTGGCATTGGCCATACTTTGAGAATCCCTGTTATAGGGCAGTACTTACCTATGGAATCTTAACAGCTTAAATCTTAAATGATGGATGGATTTTATTGTCATATAACTTTGTGAAAAGTTGGATTAAGTAGGTTTCTTTACTGTAAGGCTTCTTTGGGTTTTTAATTGGTGAAATTGCATTTCCAGCCTCCAAGGTTGAATAATGGTATGATTTTTCCCAAATTTTTTGACCATAGACTGCTTTATCAAAACCATTTTCTTGAAATAAAATTGGTATATTTATATATTATTGTAAAACAGCAGATGTTTAAAGTGTACAGTTTCAGACATTTTGATATATGTGAAAATCTATGAGACCATCTCTGTAACCAAGAAAATTAACATATCCATCACCCCCCCAAATTTCCTCCTACCCCTTCTTAATCATATCCTCTGGTCATCACCATCTTCTATTTTCATTACCAGGAAATCACCGATCTGATTTCTGCCATTAGCTTGTATTTTCTAGTATTTTATGTAAAAAGAATTATGGTGTATGCCATCTTTTGCGTCTGGTTTCTTTCACTCAGCATAATTATTTTGAGGTTTCTTTCTATGTTGTTACATGTATCTGTAGTTCATGTTTATTTATTGCTAAGTATGTAGTAGTTCACTGTATAGATATACCACAGTATGCTTATCACGCATTGATGGACATTTCCAGATTTTGGCTATTAAAAATCAAACTTTTATGAACATTAATGTACATGTCTTTGTAAAGACATAGGTTTTCATTTTTCTTGGAGAAATAACTAGTAGTAGACTGGCTGAATCGTATGGTAGGTGTACTTTAGCCTTTTAGGATGTTCAACTTTTTAGAAAACTGCCAAACTATTGTGCAAATTGATCGTTCCATTTTGCATTCTCACCAGCAGTATGTGAGAGTTTCAGTTGTTCCACATACTCACCAGCAATGAATATGGCCACTCTTTTCATTTTAGCCATCAATACATATCATCTGTATTGACATGTTATATAGAGGATGCCAAAAAATGTATACATATTTTAAGAAAGGAAAAAAATTGTATTAAAAGTGCAATATTCAACATATACCAATAACAAAAGATGAATACAACTCATGTTTGACTTCTGCAATTATGAGAGGTGCTCAAAGTGCATCAGCATCCAACACTTCTGATTATAGCCAACTACTGCAGGACTTGTTGCTGTGCGAGGCCTCCTGAATCTTCCCTTGTGCACATCACACATTGTACCACGCGTCTCAAACTGAATCTCAAATGCGTGTAATTGTTAGGCATGTTGGGGATTCTGTTGTATACTTGTGCTTTCATTGTTGTACTTCCACAATGTTCTCTAATTTCAAGTACTACTTCAAAATGGTCTTGCGCTCCTTGAATGACAACCATACTTCTGCCATTTTCTTTGACTGTCCTGCCTGCTGCATGATGACGCTTATTCATTTGAGGAATGCCATCTTTTGAGTGAACATCATACTGCATGCTTCTACAGAAATTCTTTTCAATTTGAAAAGTTATTCACCTTCTGGAAATATACCTGGAGGAACTCAAATCACTCTATAAAAAAGATACCTGGATGTGCATGTTTATTGCAGCATTATCCACAATAGCATAAACATGGAACCAATTGTGCTGCCCATCGAAAGAGGACTGGATTAAAAAATTGTGGTACATACACATGATGGAATATTATGCAGCCTTAAAGAAGGACAAAATGCAGCAACTTGGATGGACTTAGAATCTATAATACTCAGTGATCTATGACAGAAACAAAGAACTGAGTACCACATGTTCTCATTCATAAGTGGACCTTGAACAACTATCATAATACTATAAAAAAGGGATTGGCAGTAGTGGGACACTGCCAGGGGAGGAGGGGCACACCTTATCAACAAGGGTATCCGCATAATGAACATTTGTATCCCTAACCCTGAAATGTACCCCACATCTTAAAAAAAAGAAAAAATTAAAAAAAGAATAGTAATACATAGATGACATCACTTAAAATGTATACGCATTTTTGTGGCACCCTTGGTATATTTCTCTAATGACTAGTGATGTTTAGCATATTTTCATGGGCTTATTTGCCATCTGTATATCTTCTCTGGTAAAATGTCTTTTCAAATCTTTGGCACACTTTTAATTGGGTTTTTGCTGTTTTTGTTGAGTTTTGAGGATGTGTTTTAAAAAAATACATTTTGGATAAAAGTCCTTTATTAGATATGTAACACTTTTTCAAATGAACATCTAATTGGACTAGTGTTGCTTAGAGCAACTTTAAATGCATACAAATAAGTTTTTTGGTCTGTATCACTTTAAAACTTCTGATTTTAAATTCTGTTTGTGTCTCAGTCTGTTTGTACTGCTATGACAAAACACCCAAGAGGGATAATTCATAAGTAATAAGGATTTATTTCTCACAGGTTTAAAGCCCAGGAAGCCCAAGATCAAGGTGTTTGCAGGTTTGGTGTCTGGTGAGGGCCTGTTCTCTACTTCTAAGATGTCACCTTGAACGGTGCACTCTCCAAAGTGAACAAACGCTGTATCCTTGAGACAGAGCAAAGGCCTTCTCTTAGTGACCTGTAGCCCCTTCCTCCCAAAGCATGGAATTAAGGAAAATCTTGAATTCTTTCAAGGGAAGTTTCAGGCACTTATCCAGTCCTGAGAAGTAAAGGAACAACTTGACAAGCAAGAAGGTAATAATAACCTATAACAATAGCCAAGGAAGCTGGAATCACGAGATGTTTGATACTCCTATAGAAATTAAAGATAACTTCTAACATGTCTCTGAGTTGTTTTTCAGAAACCGGGACTCCCAGAAAATGGATCTCTTGGTGGATAGACCTAAGATAAGGAGGAACTGGTAACTGAACTCCGACCACTGTTCTTTGTTCTAAATTTCTTCCTGAGGGGCCTGGAGAAAGTCACACCCACAAGCTCAAGCTAATTTTATTTTCTGCTGACCTCAAATTTTAAAACACAGCTTTTCTTCCTTAACCAATTGCAAATCAGAAAACCTTAGACCAGGCACATCCAACCTGTGGCCTGCAGGCCACGTGTGGCCCAGGACAGCTAGTAATGCAACCCCACAAAGTCTTTTAACATCATGTATTTTTTAGCATTTATTTTCGTCATGACTCCTATGCATAGTTCTATTGTTTAAGTTCACAATCACGCCTTATTCATGACATCGCTTTTTGGCAGCACATACATTTGGGAGCAACTGTTTTCAATTATGAAGCACACGAAGAGAAAAATTAGAACAAACATTTCTGACGAGCACCTTGAGAATTCACTAAGAATTGAGATCACTTCCGTTGAACCAGGCATTGATAGATTAGTTTTACAAAACAAGGTCAAATTTCCCAATAGTTTTTATATTGTTTTCATTTTTCTAAATTTTGTAATGAAAAATATAAAAAATAAATCTTATTATGTATATACACAAAGTATATTATATAATTTTTGTGTGGCCCAAGACAATTCCTGTTTACCTGATGCAGTCCAGGGAAGCCAAAAAGTTGGACAACTCTGTCTTAGACACTACCTATGATCTGTAAGCCCTACTTCAAGATACAATGCCCTTTTAGCACCAAACCGATATGTAACCTCCATGTATTAGATTATTTGCTTGTAACTTTTGCTTTCCTGAAATTTACCCCGTCTTCAAAACCCCTTCCCTGCGAACCACTGGGGAAGCCAGGATTTGAACATTAACTGTCTGCTCCTCCTTGCTTGGTGCCTTGTAAATAAATGCCTCACTCTTTCCTGCTGCTGTCTTGATGTCAGTGTTTGGTTTTTCTATACCAGGCAAGAGGATCTGAGCTTCATTTGATAGCATTCTCATTTGGTGGGAGGGATGGAAGGTCAAAAGGGTCTAGCTAGTTCCTGCCAGTCCTTTTATAAAGCATTAATCCCATCCATGAGTGCAGAAGCCTCATGGCCTGATCACCTCCTGGAGGCCCCACTTCTTAATACTGTTACATTGGGGATTATGCTTCAATATGAATATTGGAGGTGATCAATATTTGAATGATAGCAGTAGGTCTGTGGTACAGTCTGATAGTCATCTTTCCCAGAAAGCCCTCACATGCACCTGATTATATTCATCCACTGTCTACACTTTAAGTTGCAAGTCTTTAGTGTGTACTGAAGCTGACCTGGAAGAGAAAGGTTTTGTCTAGTTTGATCACTCGTCTTCCTTATTCACAGGTAGTAGCTTCAGCATCATGTGTTCATTTAAAAAAATAAAATCTGCCATCAAATAACAAAGTATTTTTCACTGGATGAGTATGCTGGATGCTGTTGGAGACCTACCCAATACCTACTACCCCTTCTTCCCTGTCAACACATCCCTGATCTTTCTCCATCATCTGTCCTTTTTTATTTATGTTTTTGAGTTGGAGTCCCACTCTGTCACCCAGGCTGGAGTGCAGTGGCATGCTCACGACCACCGTGGCCTTGACCTGCTGGGCTCAGGCGATCCTTCCACTTCAGCCTTCCAAGTGGCTGGAACTACAGGCGTGCACCACCATGCCAAGCTAATTTTTTTGATTTATTGCAGAGACAAGGTCTCACCAAGCTGCCAAGGTTGGTCTCAAACCCATGAGCTCAGGCAATCCTCTCGCCTCTGCCTCCCAAATTGCTGGTATTACAGGCGTGAGCCACCGTGTCTGACCATCATCTGTCCATTAGTGAGAGTGACCACATCAGCTACTGAGGTAGTAAATCCTGATTAGTCTGAGCCAATCATAGAAATCTTCTTTCCCTTTCCAGTGTTTGAAGCATGAGCATGCAACTCCGTTTTCATTAATGATATGAGGAGATGTTTTGGTGGGAGCCTTTTTGAAATAGTTTATCTAGATGTTGTGGCTGGAACTGCAGCAACCATCTTGTGATTGTTAGAAGAATAAGGCTGAGGACAAAACTGACACTTTGAGCATGACAGAGCAGAAAGATGGAAAGAATCTTGCTCTTGAATTATTCTTTGAGACAATGGAAAAATGAAACAAACCAAAAAGCCTTGGAGCCACCTAAACATGAGGCTTCTAGTTAAGTATGCTACACATTTTTAAAAAGAGTTTATACCATTTTGAATGGGATTTTGTATTACATACAGCTGGAAACATAAAGTCTTTCAAAACCCATATCACTGCCCATCCAGTTCCTGGTTCTTTAAGCTCAGCAAGCCTAACCTGCTGCTATATGAGTTACAGAGGTACAATGTTATGTACCTCTCCTCATGTGTTCACATCTTTGGTCTCTGATTCCTAGAACTGTACTCACTTTTTAATACTTGGATTTGACTGTTCTTTGCCTTTTAAAATTTAGCTTCCCATTCAACTTTCAGCCTCCAGTGACCCTGAATTCAGCTGTTCCCACAGTCTCTTAATAGAAATCCTCCCTGACACTAATTCCAGTACAGTGATACTAAGCGCCTTCTCTGATAACTGGTACCTCTTCCTTTATTTTCTGTTTCAAGAGGTATGGTACCATCTTCCACCCAGATATCCAATCTAGAAACCTAGAAATTATACTGCTTTCTATTGTTCTCATTCTACCATCCAGTCAGTCATCAAAGACCTACTTATTTTAACCTTGAAATGTTTCTTAAATGCTCCTTCTTCCCCCCTCCTTACTGTTATCCTAGTTCAATCAGCCATCGTCTTTTCTAAGTTATAACAGTGACTTCCTTGCTGTTTATCCTGTCTTACCTTCAATGAAGCTTATATTTTGCAGGGAGAGCCAATTTTCTGAAATGCTGACCCCCATGTTCAAAATGTTACTGCCATATTCAAAACCCTTCCCCACTCCATTATCTATAGGAGAAAGTCTTTTTTTTTTGAGCTGGAGTCTCACTCTGTCACCCAGACTGGAGGGCAGTGGTCGCTCCTGGCCACCGCAGCCTCGACCTGCTGGGCTCTGGCAATCCTTCCGCCTCAGCCTTCCAAGTAGCTGGAACTACAGGCGCGCACTACCACACCCGGCTAATTTTTTGATTTATTGTAGAGATGAGGTCTCGCCAAGTTGCCCAGGCGGGTCTTGAATCCGCGGCCTCAGGCAATCCACTCACCTCAGCCTCCCAAAGCACAGGATTACAGGCTGAGCCACCGAGCCTGGCTAGGAGAAAGTCTTTAAGGTGGAACACAGGGCCTCCGGGATCTGGCTCCGACTTACTTCTCCAGCCTCATTCATCATCACTCCCTGACTCAAACATCATCATCCAGCAACAATGAATGCTTTGTAGTTCCTTGGAACATACCATGCTTTCATTTACCTCCATTCCTTTGCTCATAGTCTTCTCTGCCTAAAATGCACTCTCTCATGCCATGCTGTTTTTCTCCTTATCCTTCAGGTCTCAGTTCAGGTATCACCTCCTGAAAGATTGATTTGACCTTAATCTCTCTAGAGTGGATGTGGTTCCCCCTTTGATGTTCTTTTACAGCATCCTGTATCTCATCATTGCCCTTAATGCAGTATACTATTATGGTCTATTTATATGACCGTATCGCCTCATCCCAATCCCCTCTAGAGTTTGAGCTTGCTTTCTACAGGGATTGTAATTATTTATTGCTATATCCCCAACAGTTAGTTTGAATGAGTTTCATTAGCTGAGAAGAAAGTCTTTGACTCCAACCTCCCTACCCTCCATTGCAGTGGATACTGGACCTTTTGCTTGGAATCCAAGATATCGGAGGATTGCCGTCACTCACCGAGAGACAATAGATGAGGTGTTAGGTGCTGAGATAATCTAGTAGTGTGGGGCCAAAATTGATTCATACAGAACATTTGGCTATATTTACCTCTCAACTAGCAAAAGAAAGAGAATACTGCTTAGCTGGTATTCACAGATCCACCAATCAAATTTCACCACCTCCACCACTGAACCTGCATTTGGAGATATTCATATGAAATACTACTTAATTGTCTTTTTTTCCCCTGAAAATGTAGCTTTTAATGGGCTCCCAAGACTCTCAGTTCATAGAAGATTTCAAGATGTTGTTTTATCTCTACTCACTGTGAAATGGAATCCTG
Source organism: Carlito syrichta (assembly GCF_000164805.1). Classification (NCBI taxonomy): domain Eukaryota; kingdom Metazoa; phylum Chordata; class Mammalia; order Primates; family Tarsiidae; genus Carlito; species Carlito syrichta. Next base: position 189,306 of record NW_007055577.1, on the reverse strand, counting down.
AGAGAACCTCTTTATCTGATGTAACTTTTTCAACAGCTCCGCCAGTCAAGGGCTGACAGCTGCTAAGCTGTATAGTAGAAGAGTCCCCTTCTGTATCCCTGTGCAATTAAGAGTAGGAAGTCTTCACGCCCAAGTGTGTGTAATGGTATGTTCTCAGGCATGCGTCTACTTAATCTGTGCATTTCTGATCCCACCCTGCTGTCTAATTGAACCACACTCACTTCAGTGCAGGTGGGCATTAACAAAATGCACCACCAGTTTAGGAGTCTGATGGCTAAAAATATCCCCTTGAAGGAGCTCATGCAGTTTACCTGTCTCTCTGCTCTTTCCCTTGTTCCTCAACTTCTCATCCTTGCAATCTCATTCCTCTTGGAATCTCTATTTCCAACATCTTACTTTCACGTCTTTTGTTTGTTTTATTATGGTTTTAAAATCAGCATTGCTTTTCCTAGAATCCCAAATAATTATGCCACATCTCAGAACATGAAGGGCTGTCTGCTGGAAGTCTGCAAGCTAGAAATTATTTATCCAATAAATGTACTGAGTACCTAGTATGTTTCTGGGCTCTGTTGTATGCCCTGCAGATAAAATAATAAAGCAGGCAAAATCTCTGTCTTTTAAATGTACATTCTAGGTGAGAGGCAGACATTAAACAATATAAATAAAATATATATTAAATGGTATAAAGAAAAATAATTCAGAGAAAGTGTGATTGAAAGAGTGGTGGTTGTGGGACTCTAAATTTAGATAGGATAGTCAGAGAAAGTCTCAAGGAAATATTCGAAAGAAGCAAAGGAGTGAGTTATGTGGATGCCTGTGGGAAGAATATTACAAGTAGAGAGAACAGTAAGTGGAGAGGCTCTGAGGTAGAAAACTAACTGGAGCATTTCTGAAATAAGAGGTCAGTGTGCTGACTTGAAGTGAGCAAGGGAGTGACTAGCTAGAGGTGAGTTCAGAGTAGAGACAGAAAATCAGATCTGGAAGGGCCTTACAACTTTGGATTTCACTCTGAAAAATGTGTTTTTTGAGAGAAGGAGTTATGTGATTTGACTTATGTCTAACAGGATCACTTTGGTTGTTTTGTGGAGTGTGACTAGATGGGTAAGTGAACCAAAATGGAAGCAGGGAAACCATTTGTTGGAGAACTTAATTATCCAGGCAAAAAGTGCTGATGATTTCAACCAGGATAATGGCAATGGAAGTGGTGAGAAGTGGTTGCATTCTGGATATGTTTTGAAAGTACTCTTGACTGGATTTATAGAGATGTGGGCTATGGAGAAAAGACAGAAATAAAGATGGCTCTCTGATTTTCAGCCTGGGCAACTTGAAGGATGGAGTTGCTCTTACTGAGATAAAAAAAGTTAGAATTGAGAGGTGATATCAGGAAGTTGATCGGGGTCTGTGAAGATAGTGAAGCCTATTAGACATCCAAGTCGAGATGTTGGGTAGAGAGTTGGAGACAAGAGACTAGAGTTCATGGGAGAAGTCAGAAGATCATCTATATTTGGAAGTCATCGGCATACAGACAATATATTTAAAAGATGGGTGAGATTGCCAGAGAGTGCTGCAGGGTTCAAAAGATAAAGAACAGTAAAAGACCAAGGATTGAGCCCTGGGGCTAAATGTTGGGCTAATAAGAGGAATCTGCAAAGGAGACTGATAATACACCAATAAGATAGAAGAGAGCATGGTCCTGAAAGCAAAGTGGGAGTGATCACCTATAATAATTAATCCTCATAAGGCAATTAAAACTTGCATTGAGAATTGAACATGGGGTTCAGCAATGTGGAGGCCACTGGTGATCTTGAAAAGGGTAGTTATGCATTGAAGCCTGAATTGTACCCCACATTTAAAAAATAAAATAATAATTAAGAAATTAGAAAAAGAAAAGAGTAGTTTTAGTGGAATGGTGGTGATGAAAGCCTGACTGCACTGGGCTCAACAGATAATGGGGATATGGACAGATTTTTTGAATTTTGCTAAAAAAATTTGTGTGTGTGGGAGGGGAGAAGTGAGAGAAAGACTTTTTTCAGATGAAAGCAATAACAGTACAGCAAGTCCCCTACATACAAACTTTAAAGTTGCGAACTTTTAAAGATGCAAATGTGTATTTTTCTGTCCAATCATGTCAGTTAGTTCATGTGTCTGGTGTACATTGTCACATGTGTGCATCCTCTACAAGTGGTTGTGTTTGTGTGTACTTTACTGTACAGTACTGTATAAAGTACAGTAGTACAGTATCTTTATTTCGAGCCTGGGATGTCTGGAAGCAAACATAAAAGTCACGGTGATGTAGCTGGTACTGTATAGCTAATTGTGTTAACTGGGTACATAGGCTAACCCTGTTCGACTTATGAACAAATTGGACTTATGAACGCGCTCTTGGAATGGATCTCATTTGTATGTTGGGGACTTACTGTATTTCTTAATGCTGATGGCAATGATTCAGTAGAAAGTAGGAAATGGCCGGGCTCGGTGGCTCAGCCTGTAATCCCAGCACTTTGGGAGGCCGAGGCGAGTGGATTGCCTGAGCCCATGGGTTTGAGACCCACCCAGGCAACTTGGCGAGAACTTGTTTCTACAATAAATCAAAAAAATTAGTCGGGCATGGTAGCGTGCACCTGTAGTTCCAGCTACTTGGAAGGCTGAGGCAGTAGGATTGCCTGAGCCCAGCAGGTCGAGGCTGCAGTGATTGGGAGCGTGCCACTGTACTCCAGCCTGGGCGACAGAGTGCGGCTTCAACTCAAAAAAAAAAAGTAGGAAATGGATGATGCAGGAGAGGGGGTGGATTGCTGGGATGCTGCCCTTGAGTAGGTGAGTGGGGATGGGATCTAATGAACAAGAGGAAGGGTTGGCATTACGAACACTGTCATACAGACACAGTTCTGTATACAGGCACAGAAGCTGGCGTTTTGGCAGATGTGGTGGTGGAAGATGGCGGATTTTTTTTTTACACTTTCTGTTTTCTCTCAGGTGAATGTGATGATGGGAAGAGAACATGCTGGAAGTCTGAAGACAGGAGAAATGTGAAATAGTAATTTATGAGAGTGGGAGAATGAAGGGACTAGGAAAATGTAATATGACTCTTGAACCACATAAAGGGTCTGTTTGAAGTGGGTGCTTGTGTGGATTTTTTCTCCATTTATGTTGAGCAGGGGTACAGGTAGGGAACAGGCAAAGTTAGATTTAACTAGTGTTGGGGTTTTTTTCATGTGAGTAAGATGAAGCAAGGGGCAAGGTAGTTGGGGTGATTACTGTGTTTGATCACTGTAGTGAATCAATTTTATAGTGAGACCATGAGACAGTCGAAGAAAACTGAAGGTTAAAAGATACCCGTGAACTTGGATACATGCAAACTTCCTCAAGCATAATACACTTGCTGCCTGAGACCTACATTATTCATAATAGTCATATCATTATAGGCAAATGGATGAACTCCCACAGTGACTGCTTTGCCTGTGACAACATTTATTTGAAAATATATGTTCTGGCATGAGTGTTTTAAAAAATCCAGTCATGTCACTAATGTAATGTGCTGTTCTCACCTCATTTATATATGACCTTTCCTATGCAAGGATTTAGCTGCTGAACAACAATCTATCAAACACTATACATGCCTCACAGGGTGTAACTCCTAGAAGAATCAGGGTTTGAGTAAAAGCAGATGAAAGACTACAGATAGTAAGAAAGGGGATGAAGAGAAAGGTGGAAGAGAAAGGAAGCGGCAACCCTCAAGAATAAAAATGCCATTGGTAAATCAAACTAGTAATGAAATAATACCTTGAAAGGAACTAAGAGGATGAACAAGAACAGTTAAAGGGTGGTAGATGAAGAAGCATAAGAGATACAAGAAGTATGGTAAAAGAATATAATGATAATGGCTGGGTGTGGTAGCTCACACCTGTAATCCCAGCACTTTGGGAGGCCAACATGGGAGAATTGCTTGAGTATAGGAGTTTGAGTCTGGGCAATGCAGCAAGACCTCATCTCTACTTATTAAAATAAATAAAACAAAAGAATAAATTTTTTCATAAAAAATTTTTAGAATTATTTTTAGAAAAAAGAATACAATAATATTGCTGAGATTCTTCAGTGATGCTTGTGATAGAATAAAGCTGAATTTACTTATAATTAAGGCATTTGAAAAGAAATTTATATTTATTTACTGCTTAGTATGCACCAAGCACTTTACATGTGTTCATTTATACTGCACTCTCGACAGCTCCAGAAAGTAAACACCATTATAATCCCAATTTTACAGATGAAGAAGCAGAGGTACTGGGAAGTTAGATCACTTATCTGAGTGACACAACTTTTCTTTCTGAGTCCAAAGCCAGTGCCCTCTCCATCATGCAAACCATCTCCCAGTTGAATGAGATACTGTATGTAAAAGTATCCCTTAAAATGCTAGTGATTTTTTGAATTCATATTTAAGTTTTTATTTTTATAATAATTTATAGTTACAAAATAGAACAATCTGCTTGCAATTGTGTCCATGAAAATAATTATGCTAACTAAAAGCCCACAACAATTTGACAGGTTGATTAGAAATCCAAACGCAAGTGAAATTGTTCTGAACTCATGCATTTTACAGAACATCATAACCCACACATCTTTTAGTCCTATTTTTATACATTATCCTGTATCTGCATTTATTTCATTTGATTGGATCCTTTGATTTTTTAAAATTATTTTTAAAAATCAGAATGTCACTCTGTCACCTAGGCTGGAGCAATTTGGCATGATCACGGCTCACTGCAGCCTTCAATTCCTGCTCAGAGGATCCTTCTACCTCAGTCTCCTGAGGACTACGGGTGCGTGCCACCATGCCTGCCTCATTTTTAAAAAATTCTTTATTTGTAGAGACAAGAGCTCACTATATTGCCTAGGCCTATTTCTTTTTCTATGTGGCCTTAACAGATATTAACATATCATTGGCTACTCCTTTGGGTTGGGTGTCTACTCGCAGCATGGAGAACTTCTCACTCTATTCTCCAAAATCAGCACCCTCCTTGTTGCTGGTTTATCTCCAGCTTGTTTTTCCAGATTTTAAAATTTATCAAAATTATAAAAAAAGTGGAAAAGCCAGGCATTTGATCATATCTGTTACTACATTATGACATGTGAATAACATTTTAAAGTACAAAATGAATGAGCTCTTAAACATTACTAGAAAAGTAAATAGTCATTTTAAGGCACTTTAGATGTAAGCTAAAGGCAATACATTTCATAGATTTTCAAAAATCTTTACAAAAGTAACATTGTTTCAGATATGGCAAGTCTACTCTTCACAGATTTTGGCTAAAATGCTGCTTTTCTCCTTATAGAAAGAGCATTAGATCTTAACAATGTGGAAGACAAAGCAAGTATAAAGACTTACATTCCTTTATTTTTATGACAACTTATTTCAAGCTATACAGATTAAATGGGATTTCTATTTCCCTAGTCAGACTGCTACAAATAAATTTATCTTGATACACGTCTTAACCATAGGAATTATCGTATACATGTATTTTGTCTAGACAAACAAGGAAAGAAGAAAAGATGAAAAGAAGGAATTCAGATCTATCACTTCAGCCCTATTTGGCATGTCCTTATGTTTCAGTCCCAAACAAAAGTCTGCGGATAGCCCTCACTGGCATTTGTTGATTGAATTCCACAACAAAATGTGGGGCATGACATATAGCTTAGTGATTTTCCCAGTTACAGACTATGCAGGGAAAAACACTAGGCCATTTAAGCATTCAAGCCAGTAATGAACTATTCACTAATAAGCTAGAAAGTTTTAAGCAAGCTACTTCAAAGTAATTTACTAGAAAATAAAAACCTCAATATTCCTAACCAACTTTAGTAATAAAAAACTCAACTCCTATGTTATTTACAACTTATCAGTAATAAGTATGTACGTGTTCACTTAGAATTGCAAAAACATGGAATGAAAATATCACTTGTATTTTCTCTTATTCCTCATTTTTTGGATGAAGTTCAAAATGACCAAGAAAGTAGTGTAGACAAAAGGCCTATACACAGAATGCCTTCAGAATGGGGATGTAAATCTTTCTTTTACTTTCTCAAAAGCAAGGAATATAAAATATGTAGGTAAGAAAAAATTTTAAACTGAAATCTTTATGTCTTAGTCTGCTGAAGCTGCCATAACATAATAGTACAGACAGGGTGGCTTAAGCAACAGAAACGTATTTCCTACAGTGCTGGCAGCCGGAAGTTCAGGATCCAGGTGCAGGCAAGGCAGATTTCATTCTGAGGTCTCTTCTCTTGACTTGCAAGTGGCCCACCATCTTGCCATGTGCTCACATTGCTCACATGACCTCTTCGTTGTGTTCTCATGAGAAGAGGCAGTAAGCTTTCTGGTGTAAGGGCACTAATTCCATCATGAGGATCCCCCATTACCTCATTTAACTCTAATTCCCAAAGATTCGTTTTCTTTTCTTTTTTTGAGTCAGGATCTCACTCTGTTGCCCAGGTTGGAGGGCAGTGGCAAGATCATGGCTCCCCACAGCTTCCACCTTCTAGGTTCAGGCAATACTTCCACCTCAGCCTCCAGAGCAGGTGGAACTATAAGCACCTGTCACCACACTGTTACTTTTTAAATTTTAAATTTTAGAGTCAGAGGGTACACATGCATATTCATTACATGGACATGTTGTGTAGCAGTGGGGATTGGGTCACAGGTGGCCCATTCACCAGACAGTGAACATTGTGCCCCGTAGGTAGTTTCTGAACCCTAGCCCCCTCTTATTAGTGTCCCCAGTGTCTATTATTTCCATCCTTGTGATTGTTTAGCTCCCACATATAAGTGAGAACACGCGGTGTTTGGTTTTCTGTTTCCGAGTCAGTTTACTTAGAATGATGATCTTCAGCTCCATCCATATTGCTGCAAAAGTAGAGTCAAGGTCTTGCCATTTTGCCCAGGCTGATCTCAGACTCCTGGGCTCAAATAATCCTCCCACTTCTGCCACCCAAAGTGCTGGGATTACAGGCATGAGCTACCACTCCTGGTTCCAAAGGTCCCATTTTCCAATATCATCACATTGAGAATTAGGTCTTCAACATATGAATTTTAGGGGTATACAAACATTGAGTCAGTCTATAACATATCACAAACATATATGACATGGCTTTTAATACCAGTGCCAGTGAAGTTATTTATCCTAGGTACTAGGTGTACAGATCAGACACATTGTCATAAGGAAGATGGCAGTGCTTTAGTTAAGGCTTCATTGTTTGCTCAGCTAAACTTCTCATTGAGTTGTTTGTCAGAGATAATGTGAGTAGAACAGCTGCCCACTGGTTGTTGATAACCAGTATTGTATCTGATTTGTCCATGTCCATGCTGTACAAGTCATTAAATATTTTGAATATCACTGCTGGTTACACATATTCTTTATTATATAAAATATGTTCTTCATTAAAACTTGTAAGTAAATCAAGATATACAGAAATAGAAAGATTGAAAGATATTGGCTGTTGTTCTAATTAATTTTAAAGTATTATTATTTTGTGATTTCGATGTAACTCAAGCTTGAAAAGAGCTAAGTTACTTTGAATATTGAAAGTTAGAGTTAGAGCCTCCTGTGATTTGAGTAAGATTTTTTAAAAATTTAGGTGAAATTCACAAAACATCAACCATTTAATGTAACCAATTTAGTGGTTCACAATATTGTGTATCCACAGCCACTATCTAGTCCCAAAACATTTCATCATCCAGAAAGGAAGCTCCACACCCATTAAGCAGTCACTTCCCAATTCCTCTCCCCTAGCTCCTGGCACCCACTCACCTTATTTCTGTATGAATTTCCTTATTCTAGACTTTTCATATAAGTGGAATCATACAATAGGTGACCTTTTGTATTTGGATTATTTCAATCAGAATCATTTATTCTAGGTTTATCCATGCTGCAGCATGTATCAGTACTGTATTTCTTTTATATGGCTGAATCATATTCAGCTGTATGTATATACCATAGTTTGACTACTGAGTTAGGTTTTTTTTTCTTTTTGAATCGGGTCTCACTCTCTTGCCCAGGCTGGAGTGCATGGTGCAATCATGCTTCACCGCAGCCTCATTCTCCTGGGCTCATATGATCCTTCTGTCTCAGCCGCCCCCCACACCGAGTAGCTGGGACTGTAGGGGTGTGTCACCATGCCTGGCAAATTTTTAAACTTTTTTGTAGAGATGAGGTCTCACTATGTTGCTCAGCCTGGTCTTGAATTCTGGGCTCAAGCAATCCTCCTGCCTCAGCCTTCCAATGTGGTGGGGTTACAGATGTGAGTCACCACACTCGGCCTGAATTAGACTTTTAACAGTCCAATCAAGCCTCAAAACTCCTACATCTCCCTATCCCTTCCTACCCCATCCTCCCAGCCCTCATCTTATATCTTTAGCTTAACTACCCTAGGAAAAGGATCTTACTGCTTCATGTATCTTGTGGCACTTGGCTCTGTTGCTCCTGAACTGTTCAGTCTTTTCCTATTTGAAACTGTATGGAAGAATCTATCTCATGCACCCAGCACCCACAACAGAAAAATTAATTAGGCCCTGCAGCATGAACTACTTTTTTACTTCCTCCTCCACCCTGCTGACCAGCTCTTTTCTAAGTAGAGTGCCTTTCAATCTCTACTGCTGATTTCCTGCTTTTTTTCCACCTGACATTTGCCAACCACACACCTGGTCCTCAGTGAGCATTCTGACACATGCAAGAATATTTTTTTTCCTGATCTAGACCTCTCCCTAAAAAGATTTTGGTATTATAAAACTTAGCTATACCTAAGCACAACTTTTAAAAACACATTTAAACAGAATTTAATGTAAACCATATTCCAGCTTTCCCTGCCTCTCACCCCATCTCTGCTCCATCACAGTTGACCAGTCTAATGTTTAGTTTTTTTCTTGGTGACAAAAGAATGTATTTTATTTACATAAGCTAATTCTTACTGATACTATTCCTCTGACATAGCAGAATGCCTCAGACCAGTTAAGCTCTGTTCATTTCTCCTTAATAAGAATCATGAGGCTTGACTTCATGATGAGAAATATAGGTCAGTAGAATCAGAGTGCCCTAGGGTGCTTCTCAAATCATATATAGTGTCAGCACTTGGCTTCTTTGGATATACAGAAGGCCTATACATGTTAGCCATTTTAAGAGCTGTATCTATTACTGAAAGGCCAGGAGTTCAAACTAGGTCCTGTGATTCACCACACAGAAAACCAGTCACTGGGACAACAAATATTGCAGGGAAGGAAGCTAAGGAGATCGGTCTCAAATTCATCTCCCCAGTTGACTAAAATTAGGAATTTGTATTGTGGGGAAGAAATGTAACTACATACAGAAAAACAAGAGTTGGGGGTGGTTAAGGAAGGGGAGTTGGGCAACAGGCAGCAGGTGATGGATTAGGCATTCATGATGGATGAGGGGTCTGGGATTTCATTGTCCAGGTACTGTGACCTGGTAAGTTTCAGTTTCTTGATACTATCTGGGAGGACTGATGGTCGGTTTCCTGAGAAAGGAACTCAGGTAAGACACATGTAAGTTTCTCAAGTTTTGAGACCAGGAGGGCAAATTTCTATGTTTATCAAAAAAAAAAAAAAAACCGATAAACATCAATTCTATGGGTTGGTTGGGCTTTGCACTTCATATCCTTTGAACTCCAACTCAAGGCTAACTTATTTTTGTATGTTCCTTAGCTTTGAATTGCTCAAAATGAATATTGTCCTTGAGATTGTAAAGCTAGTTGTGTACAGTGGCTCATGCCTATAATCCCAGCTATTCAGGAAGTTGAGGCAGGAGGATCACTTGAGCCTAAATATTCAAGATTAGTTTGGGCAACATAGTGAGACCTCATCTCTACAAAAAAATGAAAAAAAAGTTAACCAGGAATAATGGTGTGTGCCTGTAGTCCCAGCCACTTAAGAGGCTGAGGTGGGAGGATCTCTTGAGCACAGGAGTTCAAGGCTGCAGTGAACTATGATCTCACCATTGCACTACAGCCTGAGCAATAAAGATCTCATCTCAAAAAAAAATATTCTAAAGCTATTAGATTGTATATATCTCCTCATACAGTGCTGGTTTACCTGATAGAGCACATGCTTTTAAACCTGGGGCACAAACTTTTTTGGGGTGGGAGAATTTGGTGTTTATTATTATATGCAGAATCTTGAGATAGTCATTATGGAAAAGATTGAATATATCTTTTATTTACTTAGTTTATAGCATGTCATTATTTTATTCTTAAAATTGCCACACAGTAAGATTGACCTTTTTTGTGTACTGTTCTATGAATTGTAGCATTTCTTTTTATTTATTTATTTTTTAGATTGGAAAACATTATTTATTTATTTATTATTATTTATTTATTTTATTTATTTATTGTTGAGTTAGAGTCTCACTCTGTCGCCCAGATTGGAGGGCAGTGGCCGCTCCCGGCCACCGCAGCCTTGACCTGTTGGGCTCCGGCGATCCTTCCACCTCAACCTTCCAAGTAGCTGAAACTACAGGCACGCGCTACCACGCCTGGCTAATTTTTTGATTTATTGTAGAGATGAAGTCTCGCCAAGTTGCCCAGGTGGGTCTCGAACCCGCGGGCTCAGGCAATCACTCACCTTGGCCTCCCAAAGCGCGGGATTACAGGCTGAGCCACCGAGCCCGGCTCATAATTTATTTAAAAAATAAATTAGAGAGAGAGAGAGAGAGAGATTTACCTCCCCAAGGTAGGTGAGGAGGCCAAAGCTTGGAAAACTTGGTGGCCATAGCTTAAAGGGCCATGGGACCTACCAGAGTTTAGTGAAGCAATGGCCCTTTTTAATTTTAAACTGCATGCAGAGTGGAGGCACTGTACTCTTTTCATGGCTTAGTATCTCTAAAGGGCTCATTCAAGTTCTGTAAATCAGGTATTTATAGGTCAAAAATGAAAATGGAATTTTGAGAAAACTCATATTATAGCTCTACCATCCCTCATTTCACTTTTAAAGTTAAATAGTTACAAATAAAGCATTTAACTGTGAACCTCCTTTTTCCTTCTTGTGTCGCATGGTAACTTATGGTAATCAGCCCATTCCACAATTCACAGAAAAAAGAAACTATTTCCATAATTTTCAAGGATAAGTGACTCTGAAATGCAAAATATTTCTTACTTGCCTTTAATCATAGAAAACTGTTAAAAGGTTTTTGTAAATAATGAAGGTTAAAAACCATAGTTTTGGTGATGCAATGATATCTTCACATAAACTATATCTCATGTGAAGTTTTATATTTTAAGCACAAATCACTTAATTTTTCCATTTCTGTTTTGGTGCAGCAGTTTGTACACAAAAACTAAATTGTGCTAAATTGATTTTATTTTCCAATGTCATTTTGACCTGGCACTTGAAATTAACATTTACCAGCCTCCCACATTCCCCATATCTTTTAGTAAGTCTATATTGAACAAAGGCTATTCATGCAAAGGTGGTATTTGAATCTGTGCCTTCTAGTTTAGAAAATTGCACTCCACTCCATTTCATAAATATATATTATCTATTATGTACAGGACATTGTTAGGTATCAAAAAAAACATAAAGAGGAATAAGATGATGTGTTCCTAATCATGTCCATATTTATTTATCATGTATCCTATTTATTATATTTGTTGGTTCATGTTTTCTCACCCCTGAAATGTGTCTTATTTGACTTTGTGTATAAGTGTTAAAACTATTTGTCAAACTACAATTTTGGCTAACTTAGGTTTAGATAGAACTAAGTCACCTTGATTTTTAATACTGGAGATAGACCCTTGTGAAACTTGACCATGAGCCAAAGACTTTCAGCAACTACATCTGGCATCAAAAATCTCCACTATTGATTTATTTTTTTAAAATTATCATTTATTGCAATTCTAGTCTCAAGTTTGGAATGTTTTTTTTTCTTTTTCTTTTCTTTTCTTTTTTTTTTTTTTTGAGTTGGAATCTCATTCTGTCTCCCAGGTTGGAGTGCAGTGGCACATTTATGGCCGCCCCAGCGTTGACTTGCTAGGCTCTGGCCATCCTTCCACCTCAGCCTTCCAAGTAGCTGGGACTACAGGTGTGTGCTACTGTGCCTGGCTAAATTTTTTATTTATTGGAGAGATGAGGTCTCGCCAAGTTGCCCGGGGTGGTCCTGAACCCATGGACTCAGCTAATCCACTCTCCTCGACCTCCCAAAATGCTGGGATTACAGGCTTAGCCACCGAGCTTGGTCTGGAATGTGTTTTAATAAGTTCTATTTCTTTTTTTATTTATATTTTATTTTTAAAATGTAAGGTACGAATCAGGAGTAGGTACATAAGTTGTCTACGTCCAGGTGAAATTTGGGCCTCCCATTGGTCCTCACTTCACCTATTATAAGTTTTAGCAATGAAACCACCTGATCAGATCTTTAGATTAATTTACTTTATATTCTTTTCTCCTTTGATGTGAAATTGTACTTACATTAATGAATAAATAAGCTTATAGTTAACTAGAAAATTATGTTAGATACATGAAACAAACAAACAAAAACACTGTAGTACAAATTAGGGAACAGCAGGAGCAAATGTATTAAGCCAGAAAAATACAAGGCAAAGTCAGTAAAGGGAAGTAGTCCAGTTTTACCAGTGTGGAATATGGGATGCCAGGAGGAAGGGAGTAACATAAGATAATGCAGGAAGTATTTGCTCATGCAGGTACACAGTGGAGCTAATGATGTCATTGTCGAATACTTCACTGAACTGTTGAATTTCATCAATGGAGATACGATTTTTGCTCCATGGCCCCAAATAGTTTCCAAAACCAGCACCTTTCATCCAAAGTTGCTCCACAGAAAGTGCATAGATGAATTTACATCCACTCCATAAGCAGCATAAAGGTATCTTACTAAGTGACAAAAGCCTCTTCAGGTGCAAGGATGTGCAGTCATACAGTACCAAGTGAGGACAATATGTTAGTGCTTAAGTCTGTTTAAATAGACCAACAATCTCTGTAGGTCTAATTTTCCAAAAGAGTGATTATGTCTGCTATTTCTGAGAGTCTTCTGAATAAAAGTTGTTTAAATCTCTTTCCAGCCTTAACAAAATATGAGTGTTTGGATTTCTGAGACCAACAATAGGCATTATACCAACCCTATGTCTTGCTACTAAAAAGGAATCAACCTTAAATGGCATCATGTAGGATGAAGTTGAAGTGTGATGGAGTTAAATTGTAGAACAGAGAAGGGAATTAAGTTTTCCAGAAGTCATTTAAAAATTGATTTTTTTTTGAGTCAGGGTCTCGCTCTGTTGCACAGGCTGGAGTGCAGTGGCACACTCACAGTTCACTGCGCCTCGACCTCCTGGGCTCAGGCGATCCTTCCACCTCAGCCTCCCTAGTAGCTGAAACTACAAGTGTGTACCACCATTCCCAGCTAAATTTTTTATCATTTTGTAGAGACGACATCTTGCTATGTTGCCCAGGCTGGTCTTGAGCTCCGGGACTCAAGTGATCCCCCCCCTTGGCCTTCCAAAGTGCTGAGATTATAGGCATAATCCACCATGCCCAGATGAAAAAAAAATAAGATTTTCATATGCTTGAAAGTTCGAGATATTTTAAGCCTAACACAATCTGGAAGCAACATTTCTACAAAAGCTAATTTCATTTGACTGTCTATTTCAATTCATTTATTCATCCAACAAATATTAGTTGAGCACTGACTTTGTGCCAGGACCTATTCTAAACCTCAGGGATAAGGAGTGAACAAAATCAAGATTCTGTTGTCCTCATGAAGTTTGCAATCTTATGAAGGATAGATAATAAATCAATCAATAGTTATGTACTGTATCATCACATGCTGACAATTATTCATAGGAAAATTAAAACAAGATAAGGGATTATAGAGTGAATTGGGAGAGTGGGTAATTTTATGCAAGGTAGTCAAAGACAGTCACTCTTAGATGGTGGTGTTTGAATAGAGACTTTAATGTGATGAGGCAGTAAACTATGTAAAGCTCCCAGGGAAGAGTTTTTCAGGCCAAGGTTCTGAGGTGAGAATATACTAGAAACGACAAGGAGAAGAGTGTAGCTGGACTGGGGTGTACAAAGCAGTGGGACATTAGGCCAGAGAAGTGGATAGAACAAAATACATGGCTATATTGGCCCTTGGTTAAGATTTTAGACTTGATTCAAAAGTGATTGGAACTCTCTGGAAAGGTTGAGTAGAAGAGCAACATGATTTGATTTACAACGTGAAAGTCCTCTTCTTGTTCTTGCCTCTGTGTATAGGTTAAAATTGCCCTTCATTCCTGATGACCGGTTGACAGAGCCTCCTAAAAAGACCTCTAAGTCTTTTTAATTTAGGCAAAGGGAAATCTACTGTCAATGCAGACCCTTAGAAGAACCAGGTAGTATTCCATCCAGTTCTCAGCCTTTAGTATTTCTCCTTTCTGGTTGACATGGTCCAGGTCCTCGCATCAGTGGCTGACTGAAAGTAACCTACTCAGCTTTGAAGATACATGTACATTCTGTAACAATATTTATCCCTGTCCCTAAGTCTGTGGGTGGGATAGATGTGTTACTACATCTCAGTTAATCTGGTAGTATTTCGTTACTTGGGCTCTGAAATAATGACTGACCCAATAATGGGGCTCCCATAGCATGAGACTTGCTCTACTGCCTTGCTCTGATATCCCTGTTTCAAAGCATATATGCAAACAACCACAGGGTCTATGGTAAAAGACTCCTTCGAAAGGATAAGTATATACCTGTAACTGTCTAAAACTTAGAATCTTCAAGTCACCACATTATGTTAGGAATAGCTTTCATTCTGTTTTTTTTTTTCTCTCTCAGGAAAAAACTGAGATGTGAAGTTCTTTAGCAACCAAATGGCAAAACCAGATTTAGAATCCAGTAAGAGCTATCTGCGAAATGTATAAAGCTATGTCATTATATGTTGCTTTGTTGCTAAAGATATACTAATTTTCCTTTTAAAATTTTACCTTCCTAAGTGCCTGGACTATAAACTTTTCTGGTCTTTATTTAGATACCATTTTCAAAAAGACGCTTGCTCCTACCACCATCACTTTTATTTGAAAATGTATTTTAAAACCTGCCACTTATTGGGAAAATATGAAGAGTGCTTTATTTTTGTTGTAGGCATAATAAAACTACGTAATCAAGACTAACATTAGTTTGAACTTTACCTTGGAACATGTCCATGATGAGCAAAAAAAGCCAGACTAATCTTTTGGACTTTCTCTACACCAGTTTCTTATATCAAAGATCCTTTGACAGAAGTAAGTTATAGCTTTTGAATTACTTGTGGTAACTTGGATCCATCTTTAAGTCTTTGCATATTTAGAATGGAGATTCTGCCCTGATTCCAGTCTTCTAGCTGTTTCTCAAGTTATTTCAGTCATTATTTTACTTCATTCAGATTCCTTATCTTTCAAACCACATTATTTGGGAGGATGAGCTATGGGCTGAATCAGACTGATTGTCAATCCTGATTTGGGAAGAATGTTCATGAAATGCAGCAGTGCTGCAGCTCATTGCTCAGTATTCCAAGAGATATCATTGCTATGAGTCTCAAAGCTTTCCAAACTTCACAAAGAACATTGGACAGCTAATGTGTTTCAGCCATATTATTTCAGAGCATATCCCCTAAGAGACTGGTAGACCCCCAAAGCTGACTTTGGCTATTCTTGGGTTTGTTAAAGTAAGATAATGAAATAAGGGTAGCTAACTGCAGGTGAACTTCCACATGCCTTTGTTAGATTGCAAAGTTTACAGTCATTCCTAATTAAAATTTGGCAAATTTTCTACTCCAGGGTGCCACGCTGCTGACTTCTCTTATATGGGAAAGGGAATAAGCATGGGCAAGATGCACTAAAAGGATCCTCTTTGCTCAAAAATTTTCTCCCAGGCAATCTACAGGTAGCGTTAACATGGTTCCTTATAAAATGGAGATATGCCATAGATAGGTTAAATAGATGACCTTTTATTTTAGGTAGCATGTAAATTTTGGGGGGTTAGAGCAGAGATTGGCACATTTGTTTTCTGTAAGGTCCAAATAGTAAGTATTTGAGTCTTTGTGGGTCACACAGTCCCTGTCACAACTACTTAACTCTGTTGCAGTGTGAAAACAGTCATAACAATACATAGCCGAATGACTGTATTCCAATAAAACTTTATTTACAAAGGCACGGCAAGCCACATTTGGCTCATGTGTCATAGTTTACCAACCTCTGAATTTTAACATTAATTAAAAGTTCTTAACAGAATGATTTTAACACAGCCAAAGGACACATAAAATTACTGGACAACCGAGAGAGTGCCTTGTGACAGGATAGCTTCTTTATAATTTTGCCATTGACCTTAGTGTCTTCATTGTACTAAGAGTCACCTCATCTGCTGCCTTTAAACTTGAGCTGATACTTTGGCTAAAGGAGAAGAAACTGCTGATATACATTTTTCATTTATCTCATTCTCATAATTATCTTAGACATAGCAAGACTTGAAATTATGATAAATCATAATTGTACCCCATAATTTATGGGGTACAAAGTGATGTTTTGATATATGTATACAATGTGGAATGATTAAATAATCTAATTACCAAAGAAAAGAATTCTTAGATGTCTTGCCTATAGTAAATTTCATAAAGCAGCCAATGACCTTAAAATGTTATTTAATAGGATCCATTTGAATTAGAAAAAGTATAATTTATTTCAATGTATCTCACTCCAGTTTCTAATTTTTCACGTGGTCAAGTATCACTTTATGTCTTTTTGCTGTTCAAAACCTTTTAGAACTCATTTAAACTCATTGAAATAGTTTTGTGCACTTCTTAAGACATGCACTTGTTTATTACTTCATACTAGAATAACCATGTATAACTATTTTGCTTCTCTTTTAAGGCCTAGATGAGGACTCTCCTTCAATAAGCACGTTCACATATGTTTTCTCGTTTAATATATTTAATTATTTTAACAGATGAATCATAGAGAAGATAAAGTTACTTGCCCAAGGTCACCCAACTAGCTGAGTGCAACCAGGCTTAAAAACAGTTCTGTCCAACTCCAAAGACTTTGCTTTTTCCACCAGATTACAATGCCTACAGGAAACTGCTTGTAGTTCTTGGCGGACTTTGTCTTTTTAAAAAATTTTAAACCTAAGTAGTTTTCATGTAAATCATAGAAGACCTGAGTAGCCTAGTATTTTATTCTTTTCCTATATTTTGGAAGGACATGTTTTCAAAAGGAGATATGGTGGATGCTTGTGTTTAAACAACCATAGTTCTATAACTAGAATACTTCCAAATAAGGATGACTTCCAAAAATCATTTGCTTTCTTGGCAGCCTCCACACATTCTTTGTGAATGCAATTATATTTCCCATCTTCCTTCTTCAGCAAAGAAGCATACACTAATAAAATTTTTTGAAAGGTGTGGCTTGGTGATATTCTTTTCAAATTTAAAATAACCAGACTTCCTGGCATCATAATTTCACATTGTGGTAAAGCTGGCAGATAAGTTAAACATTCCAAAAGTGACTTTTGTTGGGGTGTAGTTTGTATGGTTCTAAATGTGGATATGAATTGTCGGTAGAAGTTAATACCAAAATCTTAAGTCACAGCTGTTCAAGTGTGTGCCTTTTCATAAGTGTGAGATAAATTTCCTTTCATCAGAATATATATATTTTTTCCTGACCAGAGCATAAAACATCATAGTGATTCATCACATAATAAAAAGTGGGCTTAGGAGAGTCCACCCTTACATTTCTTTTTTTTCTTTTCTGAGTTGAGGTGTCAGTCTTTTGTCCGGGCTGGAGTACAGTGGCACAATCACAGCTCACTGCAGCCTCAACCTTCTGGGCTCAGGCGATCCTTCGACCTCAGCCTCTTGAGTAGCTGGAACTACAGGCGTGTGCCACCATGCCCCCATAATAAAAAAAAATAGGACGTTCTAATTTTTAAAAAATCTTCTGTAGGGATGAGGTTTCACTGTTGCCTAGTCTGGTCTTCAAGCAATCCTTTTGCCTCGGCCTCCCAAAGTGCTGGGATTATAGGCATGAGCCACTACGCCTGGCCATCCACCCTTACAATTGTTATAGCTTGCATGGCCCTCAGACTTCAATCACTGTAGTGCAAAAATATAACGATTTCTAGTTTTATTTCAGATTTTGAACGGTGGGCTCTTTAAGGTTGGCAGCATCATGCTTTTGGGATATTTAGTACCAAAGGATGGGGGGATATGGAGTGAGTTGCAGTGATGAGGGAGCGGGCATACAGTTAGAGCTCTAGATTACTGCTGATGTCTACGCTCCTGACTCACAGGGTCCCTTCAAGCCAGTGGTCACTGATTGCTTTCCTACTGTTCTTGGGGGTCAGGAATCTCTGCAAACTGTGCGTACAGACCTACCTGCTAAAAAGCACCTCACAGTCACTGCTTTCTGGTGTCTTGATGTTTTCCTGTAAAACTGCCCAGAAATGAAGTAAAGTTGATTCTCTTCAAGAATTCCTTAAGTTTCAGCTTCACTACTCCTCTCATCCAGTTTATGGAAGTATCTTTTTCGAGTCTGAAGAAAAGCCTTCTCCCTTTATTTATCTTTATTTTATTTTATGATTATTAGTATTATTATTTTAAAAACAGTGTCTTGCTCTGTCACCCAGGCTGGAGAGCAGTCATGCAATCATAGCTCACTGCAGCCTCGAACTCCTGGGCTCAAGAGATCCTCCTGCTTCAGTATCCTGAGTAGCTGGAATTACAGGTGAATACAACCATGCCTGGTAATTTTTAATTTTTTTTTATAGAGATGAGGGTCTCACTGTGCTGCCCAGGCTGATCTCAAACTCCTGGCCTCAAGCTACCTTCCTGCCTTGACCTCCTAAAGTGCTGGGATCATAGGTGTGAGTTAGCATGCCTGGCTACTTTCTTCCTTTCTATATTTTAAAGGTCGTCTGTACTCATGGAATATCTTCCTCTGTGGTCTTAGACCTCTCGAATCCCTGAACTAGCAAGATACTTGGTTTTTGCTGAGTCACCCTACCTCTTTACCCCAAGACAGTGAGAATAGAGCCAACTACCCACTTAGGTAGAGGGAAAGAAAAAGGTAGAATACACTAAGGAAAAAAAATAGTGAAAACCTCATAATATTATTCTGTCACCTTACCCACTAGGACTGGCAAATTGCTTTTCTGTGAAATTTTCTCAGTACTTGAACTTTGATTTGGAATACAGAAATAAGGGTGCTATGGTGACTTTTACAAAAATCAGTATAATCCTGTAAAAAACAAGCCCTGAAAAGCCCCAGAATGAGAAGTGGGCCACAGTGCTGAAGAAGGGCTATTCCTGTGAGAGTTTCCACTTCTTTTTCTCATCAGAGAACAGTTCCATAGAAGCCACCTTGCTTGTCCCCCTCCGCAGAGGGCTGTACTCTCTCTTTTGGCTCCGCTCAAGCTCCATCTGTACATTGCTGCTTCCAGATAGTTCTGCAGCTCTAGGGAGCATCAACTTTCCTGAGCTAGATGGATGAGCTGCAGTTTGACCAAGGGCCATGTCAACCAGCACTTACAGAATCAATCACTTTCAGATTGATTTAGGTTTTCTAATTATCATAGATTGTGACTACAGAGCAGTTGTTGGGATCACAAGGTAGATTTTATACAGCTACTTAAAAGTTTTGCTTTTAGTTCCGGCATGGTGGCTCACGCCTATAATCCCAGCACTCTGAGAAGTAGAGGCGAAAGAATTGCTTGAGCACAGGAGTTCAAGACTAGCCTAGGCAACATAGTGAGACCTCATCTCTACCAAAAAAAAAAAAAAAAATCAACAAGGGTGCCTGCACAATGAATATTTGTATACCTAACCCTTAATTGTACTCCACAATTTTAAAATAAAAAAATATATAATAAAAAAATAATACTTTAAGTCTTAAACAAATTAGCATGGTATGTTGGTGCATGCTTGTAGTCGCAGCCACTGAGGAGGCTGAGATTGAAGGATCACCTGAACCTGGGAGGTCGAGGCTGTGGTGAACCATGATTATGCCACTGCACTCCAGCCTGGGTTACAGAGTGAGTCCCTGAATAAAAAAAAAAAAAAAAAGTTTTGTTTATAAGAGATATTTAATGTCACAGGGACGTGCTCATGATATAATATCAAGTGAATGAAATCAGATTTTTAAAAGCCTGCATACACAGGATATCAGGGATTGTTTACTTTTATATACTAGAATTCTGACTATAGTAGGTTTTTCAAATAAAGTTTTATTTTCTTTATAAAGTTAGAACGTTCCAAGCTTCTGCAGTGTTTTCACAATGTCATCAATATCCTATGCTCCTTCTGTCTTTCCATTCTACCATGTTTAACCTATGGTTTTTGTCCCCATGTTTGTCACCCTACGGTCACAAGGTGACTGTTCCACATCTCGCCTCACATGCATGCTCCAAGCCAGGACAAAAAAGGAAAATAATAAGAAAAGCTAGATGTTGGCCAGAACCTCCCATTTTTATCCCTTCCATCTCATTCATCCAGAACCATGTCCCACAGTTACTCCTAACTTCAACTAACTGGGAAACATTAGTTGTTAGCAGTGGACATTGCTATACTGGACACAATGGAATTCCTTTAGTAAGGAAGAAGGAGAAATTGTACATTAGACTATTAATAGGCTCTGGTGCTGTCCCAGTATAGCAAAGAAAGAAAAGTATAACACAAGCAGTCACCCTTTTATTCTCTTGCCCAGATAAGCCCGAATGACCCTATACCAAAACGTTGCCAATGTTTATATGTTAATTGTAGGGTTTCAGATGTTTTTCCTCTTCTTATTTATAATTTTATGTATTCTCCAAGTTTTCTAGAGTGAACACATAATAGTCTCATAATCAGAGGAACGGCGATTTTAAGCAACAATGTATACACATTTCATTGCTGCTGTGGTTATAATAGCTAACATTAGAAAAACAACCAGTAGACATCTGGTTAAATAAATTATGGCATATTCATACAATATAATATTATAAAAGCTTTAAAAAGGAAATACTGGCCACAGAGTGAGACCTTGACTAAAAAACAAAAGGAAATACTTCTAAATGTACTAATGTAGAAAATGTTCAAGTTTTGTGAAGTGAAAAAGCTTCAAAACAAAGTTTGAAAAAAGTTCCAGAACACTCTGAACTCATTTATTCTCTTAAAATATAGAGAGATTTGGACAGCCTAAATGTCTTTATAAGCATTGAATGGCGTTTGCAAGACTGTGCTTCAAACTATTAACAGCTTTCTTGGGGGAGCAGTGCTGAGGGTGTATACTTGATTCTCTTAAAAAGTCTACACATTTATTATTTAAATTATTTTTCCAAAAAGAATATATTGATTATTAAATGTAAAGATATTAAAATCAACAAAGAATTCAAATTAGTTCAACGAGGGGGTGTGGCCTTTAAGGCTCCAGACTTCTGGTCTTGAGAGAGTGACCTTTTGCTCATGTTGGGTAGAACATTTAAAGGTCTAGTGAAGGATGAGATATAGCCTTCCTCAACTTCAGAACTGTGCTGTTGAATAACTGCTTTGATACAGTGCATACATATTTATCAGCAAAGGGACCAAAGACCCTAGCAGAGAAAGAATTGTAGCAGATCAAAAGATGGATTGCATTGAAAAAGGCAGCTCCGGCTTGTACCCCTCAAGACAAGCTTGCAGAAAGCATTAGTCAGGTCCTTTACTTGATGGTCTTGGGCATCACATGAATATTTACTTTAGTTCTTGATTGCCAAAAAAGTTCTTATCGTGGTTCTGAAAGCTGTTTACAACCTTCCACAGGCTTGCCTTCTTTCCTGATAGTGACAGATGACATTTTGAAGCACAATGCACATTTCCCCCTGTTCTTTTCTGCGATCAGAAGGCCCACGATTACCCCCTTCAAAACAACTGCAGTATTTTTTTTTTTTTGAGTTGGGGGTCTCATTTTGTTGTCCAGGCTGTAGTGCAATGGCACGATCACAGCTCACAGCAGCCTCAAACTCCTGGGCTCTAGCGATCCTCCCGCCTCAGCCTCCCAAAGTACTGGTATTATAGACATAAGCCACCACACCTAGCCTGCAGTCTTAATGAACATGGCAAGGACAAAACTTATGACAAGGGGAAATGGGACTGTGGTCTCAAAATGAAATTTTTCTACTCTCTGGTTTAAATATGCCTGATATGCCAATGAATTCAAGACAACGTTTATGCACAAATGCTATTGTTGAGGTGCTTCGTGGAAAAATAATTTCAACTGAAAACACTGAACTTCATCCTCTCCAGCATCTGTTATTTTTTGAGTTATTGATAATGGCCATTCTGACTGGAGTTAGGTGGTATCTCAGTGTAGTTTTAATTTGCATCTCCTTGATGATTAATGAGGTTGAACATTTCTTCATGTGTCTGTTGGCTGCTTGTATGTCTTCTTTTGTGAAGTGTCTGTTCATATCTTTTGCCCACTTTGTAATGGGGTTGTTTTTTTTTTCTTTTCAGCACGTTTGAGTTCCTTGTAGATCCAAGATGTTAGGCCTTTGTCAGACTTGGAGCTGGCAAATACTTTTTCCCAATCTGTGGGCTGTCTCCCTGCTCTCTTGATGGTTTCTTTGGCTTTCCAGAAGCTTGTCAGTTTGATGAGGTTCCACTTGTCTATCTTATCTCTTATGGTCTGTGCGTTTCGGGTTTTATTCAGGAATTGGATGCCAGTTCCAATTTGCATAAAGGTGTACGTCTATGCTGTTGATGGGAGTGTAAACTAGTGCAACCTCTGTGGAAGCAGTGTGGTGATCCCTAAAAGCTCTAAATATCGACCTCCCATATGACCCCACAATCCCCCTACTGGGAATATACCCTGAAGAACCCAAATCACTCTGTGAAAAAGATACCTGCACATGTATGCTTATCGCAGCATTGTTCACAATAGCAAGAACCTGAAACCAACCATGCTGTCCATAAAAAGAGGACTGGATTAAAAACATGTGGTACATATATATGATGGAATATTACGCAGCCATAAAAAAAGAACAAAATCATGAATTTTGCAGCAACCGGGATGGAACTAGAAATTATAATACTGAGTGATCTCTTACAGAAACAAAGATCTGAGTATCACATGTTCTCACTCATAAGTGGACCTTGAACATCTATCGTAATACTATAAGAAAAAGATTGACAGTGTTGAGAAATTATGGGGTGTCAGGGAGGGGATGGGGGGACACCCCTTATCAACCAGGGTGCCTGAACGATGCATATTTGCATACCTAACCCTTAACTGTACCCCTCAATTTTAAAATAAAAAATATGTTTAATAAAAAAGTTAAAATTCAAAATAATAAAATACTGAACTTTTAGTGTTTCTGTCCAACCCGCTTCTCCCCCTCCTCTCCTCCTCCTTCATCTCCTTCTCATTCTTCTTCATCTTCTTCTTCTTATCTTCATTATTATTGGCTTTTGTAAGGCAATAAAGTAAAATAAGCAGCTTCTACTCCCAAGACTCCACATTCTCCTTTTGGCAGCAGTATTTGCACTTGGGATTTATATGGTTTGTTTAATCAAAAGTATGAAGAATTGTCCTTCTGAAATTCTTTCCCTTATTCTGATTCCCAGTGTCTAGGCCTTAAAGATTTCTCCAGCTGCTTCTCACCTCCCAGAGAAATCTAAAGGAGGCTCCCCCACCTTCCCTTTTTTCCTCTTAAGACAGCCTACAGTGTGTGAGTGGGGACGTTTATTACCCATGTTAGTTTCTGTTTTCTTCTCTGGCCTCCTCAGAATCAAGTATAAAACTTAATAACTGTATTTGCACAGTGCTGGGGAGTCACTAAAGACATGGGCAATGAAGTTACATATATGTACATATTCTCTTGGACGTCATCTGGGGGTTCTGGGGTTCTAGTTAACACAAATGGTTTGCCTTGAGATTCAATCATAGAAGTGAAAAAGGCACAATCTGGAGCAGAACCACCAGTGATGGCTGATGCTTCCCTTTCCCTCTTGTAGACCTGCTGTTCTTCTGTGACCACCTCAGAAGGATTGGTGAGATTGTCCCAGTGGAGCAGAACCTCCTCTTCTACCACTACTCCCAGAACGCAGCCACACACCCTATTCTCTGTCCTTGAGGCCTCCATCTAGACCCACTGCCTCCACTTTCTGGTCCTCATGTGCCTCTGGGTGACTTTTGCCATCTGGAAGCAGGGGCACAGGCTAGACTGCAGCCTGACTGCTACCCACTGGTGCAAGGTTGCTCCAATTTGCGACATGGACGAGAACAATATCAAGGGGCTTCTACTGCTGGGAACCGTGTGCAGTGGCTCATGTCTGCAATATCCACGATTTGGGAGGCCGAGGTGAGATGATCACTTGAGGCAAAGAGTTCGAGACTGACCTTGGCAACATAGTGAAACCCTGTTCTACAAAACATGAAAAAATTACCAGGTGTGGTGGGACATGCCTGTAGTCCCAGCTACTTGGGAGACTGAGACGGGAGGATTGCTTGAGCCTAGGAGTTTGAAGCTGTGGTAAATCGTGATTGTGCCACTATACTCCAGTGTGGGTGACAGAGTGAGACCCTGTAGCAAAAAAACAAAAATAAAAACAAAAAACCTGCTCCTGCTAAGGGATTCTCAACAAAGGCCCAGGGTTCTGATCCTCCTTTTGCCTGGACTTCACGGGGTCATGAAGTGGGGGGGGGGGGGCGTGAGGGGTGGGAGGATGATGAGTGTGAGTCTGAAGACAACCTGAGGCCCTTGAACCTGTAGGAGAGCTGGAACTTTATGAATTTCCAATGAGAATTCCCCTACAGCAGCTGCTTCCAGGCAACAGTCCAGACACCTCCCAGCTGTCCTCTGCTGAGGCATTTCAGGGCTTTTTGGATCTTTCAGCCATAATTTATATCTCCTCAACATCCACCTTTTGAGGCAAGTGCTCAGGCTCGGCGGCTCCCTTGACCTGGAGGATTTGACTGTGGAAATTTTGTGTGCAGAGCCCCTCAGGAGATGAACCTGTCTCACCATTGTGGCGTGGCTGTCAGGGTCTCACAGCGGACCGAGGATGACCCTGGACACAGGCTGGCTGTACTCTTTGGATCTCAGGCCCTGGCCCCCTTGTACGTGACCTTGGCCCCTCAAGGGCACTCTGTTAGTCTTTTTCATCTAAAATGGTAAACTGCCTACTTATTTAAAGAGGGAGCCATGTTTTAAAGTTTGAATGAAATACAAGTCATCTGTAAAGTTAAAAAAAAAAACTAAAAAAGGTATTTTGGTAAAATTTGCTTTCTAATGTATTAAAAATGTATTGTTTTGTGAAAATTTTCACTTATCAAAACCCAGCAATCTCCACTTTGTGTTTTCTGAAAGAACAGCTCTATGAATATTTTCATGAATTGTCCAACAAATATATTCTTCAGAGACCCATTTATGGTTGTATTTGTGAAACAGAGCAAGCCAAGCCATGAAATTGTACCCCATGTCATTTGGGGGGCTGGTGTGCTTGAGTTGCTGAACCAAGCTGCACAACTGTCTTCCTAAGCTCTTGACTGTACTGTCTTTTGTGTGACCATTTTCCTTCCTGCTCCATGTTGATCTTGGGCATCTTTGAAAAATTATCATTTTCCAAGTTTTGGGCAAAGAGGAAAACTGTTGCCTTGGCTCTAATATCAGTTCCTTTCATAGTACCAAATATGTAACTTCTAGTAGAGTTTTGGCTCTCCTTTTCTCCCTGAGACATAGGTATTAAGAAGAGAATTGGCTCAAGCTAACTCGTCATACCCGAGTCGTATATAGTTGCTAATATGAATTGATTAGCAAGACAGCTTGGGTATGATGTTACAGTGATGTGGCCACAGAATTTTGATTTATTCTACAGGCCCTTTTGCCATTTTATTACTTTCCCCATTCAGGTCTATTTTCTTTTCATTTGTAAGAAAAAAGTGTTATAGTTAGGTTACAGCTATGTGGCGCCACCACAATCATCATTTTTTATTCCATTTTAATTTTTGACTATCACCAAAGCCAAGCTTTCCAGAATTAGAATCATTCTGAGTTGTTTTGCTCCTTATGACAACATAATACTCTGGCCCACAAGCTCCCAGTTTGGTTATTAACGTAATTCAACCAGCTAGGCAGTGATCCAGTTCATTGCTTAGCTGTGGAACCCCAACTAAAGGCACATTTCATCAGTTATATCAATCTTGTCTAAAGGTTTATAATTTGAGTAATGCTCATTTAGCAGACTCGTTTTCCAGAGTGTGTCTGGAAAATGAAGGTATTATGGAAAACAGAGAAACTAAAGTAGGGAAAAGAAGGATGATCTTTAGATGTGTTCACCACGTTTCCCTCCAGTTCTGTTTTTAGCATTTGAATACACAATCTGTTCATGTCTAGATAAATTATTGCTTCCCACAGGTCGTCATTCTTTCCACTCATCTCAAAACCATTCATCATCATCTCCAAAGTGTGTTTTGACTTATTCTGTGCCTTGTAATGATACATCCAAGGTTGAAAGTGAAATATATGTCAGAGACCAGGACTACAAAACTTAAATGTTTGAATTTGTTCATGGATATTCTCCAAGTTCACTCATGTACTTTCATGCTTCTGACCACATGCAATTCTGTCCCTTTTGAATAACCTCTCCACCCTGACTCCCTTGCACAACTCATCAATTCTTCAGAAACCTTTGAGAATCAAATTGTCACCTCTTCTAAAATGTCTTTCTTGCCTTTACCCCACTGGTAATAAATAATTCAGTAACAACTCCCCTCACCTTTTTAGTATTTTCTATGGGCCAGAAAATGTACTGTTTTGAAGTCATTATCCTTCCTGACTCCCCCTAAATCATTATTTAATTTTTTACAACTACATTACTAGGTAGATATTGCCCCAGTTAACCAAAGAGGAACCTACAGTTTAAAGTGATTAAGTAACTTTCTTTTTTTTTTAAACTTATTTTTTATTTTAAAATTGTGGGTTACAGTTAATGGTTAGGTATACAAATATGCATCATTCAGGCACCCTGGTTGATAAGGGGTGTCCCCCGTCCCCAAACAGATATTGACTACCGTGAATCCCACCTCCCTTCCCATCCCCGCCCCCCCATAGTTTCCCGCCACTGTCAATCCTTTTCTTATAGTATTACGATAAATGTTTAAAGTCCTCTTATGAGTGATAATATGTGACACTCAGATCTTTGTTTCTGTGAGAGATCACTCAGTATTATAAACTCTAGTTCGATCCAGGTTGCTGCAAAGTTCATGATTTTGTTCTTTTTTATGACTGTGTAGTATTCCCTCATGTATATGTACCACATTTTTTTAATCCAGTCCTCTTTTTTGGACAGCATGGTTGGTACCATGTTCTTGCTATTGTGAGCAATGCTGCGATAAACATACGTGTGCAGGTATCTTTTTTATAGAGTGATTTGGGTTCTTCAGGGTATATTCCCAGTAGGGGGATTGTGGGGTCTTATGGGAGGTCAATATTTAGAGCTATAGGAATTGCCACACTGCTTTCCACAGAGGTTGCACTAGTTTATGCTCCCACCAACAGTGTAGAAGTGTTCCCTTTTCACCACATCGTTGCCAGCATCTGCTATTTTTGAGTTATTGATAATGGCCATTTTGACTGGAGTTAGGTGGTATCTCAGTGTAGTTTTAATTTGTTTCTCCTTGATAATTAGTGAGGTTGTACATTTCTTCATGTGTCTGTTGGCCGCTCGTATGTCTTCTTTTGAGAAGTGTCTGTTCATATCTTTTGCCCACTTTGTAATGGGGTTGTTTGTTTTTTTCTTTTCAGCACGTTTGAGTTCCTTGTAGATCCAAGATGTTAGGCCTTTGTCAGACATGGATTTGGCAAATACTTTTTCCCAATCTGTGGGCAATCTCCCTGCTCTCTTGATGGTTTCTTTGGCTTTGCAGTTTATCAGTTTAATGAAGTCCCATTTGTCTATTTTATCTCTTATGGCCCATGCGTTTTGGGTTTTGTTCAGGAATAGGATGCCAGTTCCAATTTCCATAAGGGTGTGTCCTGCATTTTCTAAGGTTCTTATGGTTTGAGGTTTTACATTTAGGTCTCTGATCCATTTAGAGTTAATTTTGTGTATGGGGATAAATAGGGGTCTTGTTTGAATCTTCTGCATGTGGTCAGCCAGTTTTCACAGCACCATTTACAGAATAGGTTCTCCTCTCCCCAGTGTTAGGTGGTAGAGGCTTTGTCGAAGATGAGGTGGTTGAGAAATTGGGGTTTTGCTTCTGGAATCTGAATTCTATTCCATTGCTCTATATGCTTGCTCCTGTACCAATACCAAGCTGTTTTGATGATTGTAGCTTTATAGTAAAGTTTGAAGTCTGGTCATGTGATAACTCCTGCTTTGTTTTTTTTTGCTGAGGATTGTTCTGGCTATTCTTGGTCATTTGTGTTTTCATATGAATCCCTGTATTGTTTTTTCTTGCTCTGAGAAGAATGTTGCTGGTAATTTGATAGGTATTGCATTAAATCTGTAGATTGCCTTAGGTAAGATGGACATCTTCACAATGATTCTTCACCTTGATTCTTTCAATCTATGAGCATGGGATTTTTTTACACTTGTTTGTGTCATCTTTGATTTCTTTGAGCAGTGTTTTGTAGGTTTCATTGTAAAGGTCTTTCACGTTTCTGGTTAGGAAGATGCCAAGGAATTTCGTTTTTTTGTGTGGCTATTGTGAATGGAACTGTGCTTTTTATTTGGGTTTCTGTTTGTGTATTGTTGGTATAAAGAAATGTGATTACCTTTTGCACATTTATTTTATACCTGAGACTTTGCCAAAGTCCTTTATCAGTGAGAGGAGGCCTTTGACAAATTCTCTTCAAGGTTTTCAAGGTACACAATCATGTTGTCTGCAAAGAGAGATAACTTGACATCCTCTTTTTCTATTTGGATACCCCTGATCACCTTCTCTTTTCTGATTGCTCTAGCCAGGACTTCCAATACTATATTCAACAGGAGGAGAGTGGGTATCCCTGTCTTGTTCCAGTTTTCAGGGGAAATGGCTCCAATTTTTGTCTGGTTTCTCGTAGATGGCTTTTACTATTTTGAGGTATGTTCCATGTATGCCTAGATGTTCGAGGGTTTTTATCAAGAAGCGGTGCTGGATTTTATCAAAAGCTTTTTCTGCATCTAATGATATAATCATGTGGTTTTGGTTTTGACGTCTGCTGATGTATTTAATTACATTTATTGTCTTGTGAATGTTGAACCAGCCTTTCATCCCAGGGATGAAGCCTACTTGGTCATGATGGATGATTTTTGAGATGTGTTGCTGAATCTGGTTTGCTAGGATCTTGTTGAGAATTTTGGCATTTATGTTCATCAAAGATATTGGCCTGTAGTTCTCTTTCTTTGTTGGGTCTTTACCTGGATTGGGTATCAATGTGATGTTTGCTCCATAAAATGATTTGGGGAGGGTTCCATCTTTCTCGATTGCCTGGAATACTTTCAGTAGGATTGAAGTACATTCCACCTATGCCTAGACGTTTGAGGGTTTTTTTATTTTAAAATTTATATAGAGTAAAATTCACTTTTTTTGGTGCACAGTTTTATGAGTTTTGACCAATGCATAGTATTGTGTTGTCATCATCACAAAGAAGATATTGGAGATGATGTGCCTTTGTAGTCAACCTGTCTCTTTATTAGCAATCCCTGGAAACTACTAATGCCTTCGCCATTCCTATAGTTTTGCCTTATCTTGACTATCACGTAAATGGAATTGTACAGCATGTAAATCTTTGGTATCTGGTTCCTTTCACTTAGCATAATATGCTTAAGTTTTCTCCATGCTGCTATGTGATTCAAAGTTCATTCTTTTTTGTTGCTGATTGGAATCCTTTGTCTGGATGTACGACCATGTGTTAATCCACTTATTAGTTGAAAGAATGTCTTAAAGTTTTGACGATTATGAATAAAGCTGCTGTAAAAATTTGCATATAGATTTTTGTGAGGCATATGTCTTCATTTCTTGTGGGATTACTGCTGAGTCCTGTGATGTGTGTATATTTAAATTTGTAAGAAACTGCTAAAGTGTTTTCCAGGGTGGCTGTACCATTTTGTATTCCTATCAGCAATGGATGAGAGTTTCAGCTGCTCTACATTCTCACTAGCATTTGCTATTATCAGGGACTTTTTTTGAGTTAGCCAGTGGTATAAAGTGGTATCTCATTGTGGGCTTAGTTTACATTTACCTGATTACTAATTATGTTAAGCATAATTTAGTGTGTATATTGGTTATCTATTTATCTTCTTTATTGAAGTATCTGTTCAAATCTAGTTCGTTTTAAAAATTGGGTTATTTGTTTCTTTATTGTTGATAAAATAATGTTGTTAATACAAGTTCTTTATCATAAATGTGATCTGCAAATATATTCTTCCAGTTTCTGACTTTCCTTCTCATTTTCTTAGCATTGTCATTCAAAGAGCAGAAGTTTTAAATTTTGATGACATTTAATTTGTTCATACTTTATTTTATGGGTGATGCTTTTGGTGTCATAACTAAGAAATCAAACTTTGCCTAACCTAAGGTAAAAAATATTTTTTGCTGATATTTTCTTCTAGAAAGTTTTATATTAAGATTTATATTATGTCTGTGTTTCCATTTGAGTTTATTTGTATATAGAGTGAAAGATATGAATGAAGTTTCTTTTTATTGTATGGGTATCCAATTTTTCTAGACTATTCTTCTTCCCTTGAATTGGTTTTGCACCTTTGTCAAAATCTATTGATGACACATTTATTAGAATATCTAAAATTTAAAAGACTGTATGAAGTGTTGGAGAGGATGTTGAACACATGGAACTCTCCTGCACTTTAAGAAGTTAAACATATAATTCCGTAGAACACAGCCATTCGACTCCAATATATTTACCCAAAGGAAATGAAAACACATGTCCATTTGAAGGCTTGTACACAAATGTTCGTGTCAAATTTATTTGTAGTGACCAAACTATGAACAATTCAAATGTCCATAAGGAGATGAATTATAATATATCCACATAATGGAATTCTCAACAATATCAAAGTATAGACAATAGATACACATTCTTTCATAGATGAATCTGAAAATATTCATGTTAGTGAAAAAATAAGACCAATTAAGAATATATACTGTATGATTTCATTTAGATAAACTTCTAGAAAATGAAAACTAATTTATGGTGACAGGAAGCAGATCAGTGGTTCTCTGAAGCCAGGAGTGGAAGGAGAGGATAAACAGAAAAAGCCAAAGGGTACAAGAAAACATTTTGCAGTGATGGATATATTCATTATCTTGATGGTAGTGTTGGTTTTCTGGTTATATAATACAGGTAAAATGTATATAATATAGGTAAAATGTTATCAAATCGCATGTTTTAAATAATATATGCAGTTTATTGTGTGTCAATTATACCTCAATCAAGATATTTTAAAATCAATTGATGAAATATGTGTGGATTTCTCTATTTTTTATTGTTTCATTAATCTATGTGGCTATCCTTATGCCAATACACAATCTTAATTAGTAGAACTTTAAAGTATGTCTCAAAATAAAGTAGTAGTGTCAGTCCTCCAACTTTGTTTTTCTTTTTCAAAATTGTTTTGGATATTCCAGTTTCTTTACTTTTAAATATAATATTTAGGATCAGCTTATGAGTACCTACTGAAAGTCTACTAAGAATTTGGTATTGTGCTGACTATATAGATCAACTTTACTAGAATTGAAATTTTAATAATATTGATATTCCAATCCATGAACATGCTGTATGTTGGGAGCCAGCCATGGAGGCCTGTCTGCTGACAAAGTCCAGGGGGCTGAAGACCCCGGGTCGCAAAGCGAACCTGGGCAGCTGAGACCCTTACTTCTTCTACTTTTGTTATTGGTGCAGCCAAAAAGTTCTGTACAGTCTGAGGATGGAAAGCAAAATTCCACTCTTGCCTCCACTACCCCTTGCAAAAAGGCAAGAGGGGAATTCATGAAAAATTACCTTCCATTCATTTGATCTTCTCCCTAGGTTTCCATGTCCCTGGCCTCCTGGTATTCAATCATGCAATCACTTGCTTAAACATTATAGTTGGGAAAATTGTTAAAAATCAGAAAGTGCTCAATTTAATGTTTGTCAGGGAACTCAATGGCCTTGCCAGGAAATTATCAATAGAGATTTTAAATATCATGTGCAGGTAGATAATTACTTGTAAGATTTTATTTCTTCTGATTGGCAACTAATTGGAGAAATTTGAGAAGCTACAGTTTGTATTATTAGGAAGAGTGCCAATGCAAAGATTATATTTACTTAATTTCTTAATTTCTGCATGTGGTGTATTATGCTTAAGAAATTAGCAATCACATAAATATTAGAGCACCCTTGCCTTTACTTCCCTTTGTTAAGGAGGCTTGTAATTCTGGATAGGGATTGTGACTAAGGTGACTTGAGCCCGAGAGGCCTTTTGTTTTACAAACATTAAAGCTCATGCTCCCTGGCAGGGGATAATTGACACAGGTTGCAAATACCAGGTGTAACATTGGGGAAAACTAGTCAGGCCAACTTGAGGTTAAGAAACCTTGAAAATGTTGTTTTACCCCAGCTAGTTGAAAATTGCTGTGTGAAGGGCACAGGTGTGATTTGTTAATCTATGTGATAATTATAGTGCTTAGAACTTGGTAGTGATTTATAATGTAATAGTTATAGGAATAAGTAAGTTTTGGATGGACATTAAGAAATGGTAATCATTGAGAAATGTTAGGAGTTTATAAAATTTGTAGTTAATGTTTAGGATGATAATGTTTTAAGATCAAAACAGGATGAACAAAGATACATTGCCTGTATCTTTAAATTGTAACTGATTGCCTTGAAAACAAAAAACATGTAGGGTATAAAAGGCGTTGGAAAAGACAATTAATCGGCATTTGTCCTGCTTGCAGCGGAGTCAGTGTCCAAGTTTTTTCTCCTGCGCCAATGCCGTCTCTCTTTCAGGAAACCCTGACCCACTGGAGCTGGACTCTGGCAGATGTATCTCTTCATTTATTTAAGACTTGTTTGATTTCTTTCATTGGAGTTTTTTAGTATTAGCATAAAGACTTTGCTTTTCTGGACTTTGTGTCTGGACTGTGGTGGTGGTCATGTGAATCTATATGTGATAAAATTCATAGGACTGCACACACATACACAGATTAAAGCATGAAAAACTCCCTGTGCACCCCTCCCCTATTTTCTGTTAATATAAAACTATTCCAAAATAAAAAGCTTTAAAAATATTAAAATATAAAGAGATTTTAAGGTCCAGGTTCCGTGGCTCATGCCTGTAATCCCAGCACTTTGGGAGGTCAGGATAGGAAGATCAGTTTAGACCAGAAGTTTGAGACCGGACTGGGCAACATAGTGAGACCCTGTCTTTTCAAAAACTGCTTTAAAATTCAGCTTCACCCAGTTTCCTTCAATGGTAATATCACATATAATGATAGTATCAAACTAGTAAATTGATATTCATAAAATCTACAGAGATTGTTTGAATTTAATCAGTTTTCCATGCTTTAGTTTGTGTATGTGTGCATGCTTGTGTAGTCTCATGCAGTTTTATCATATGTGTAGATTTGCATAACCATCACCACAGTCCGGATATAAAACTGTTCCCAGGGTCCCTCTCATGGTGCTCCTTTATAGCCACATTCACTCCCTCCATCCTTATCCTTAAACCTTAGCTATGACTAATCTGTTTTCCATGGTTAATCATATCGTTTCAATGGTATTGAAATGGAATCAAACAATATGTGATTTTCTGGATTGACATTTTTCACTCAGCATAATTCTCTAGAGATTCATCCAGGTTGTTGAGTGTATCAATTGTTCATTCCTTTTTATTGCTTAGTGTCATCAAGTGGAATAGATGTGCCACATTTTAACCATTCACCTGTTGAAGGACATCTGGATTGTATCTGGTTTTGAGCTATTATGAATAAATGTTCTATAAAAACTAGTGCACCAGTTTTTGTGTGAAGACAAATTTTCATCCTTTTGGAAAAAAGAACTGAGTCCAATTGTTTTCTTTCTTCTTATACCTAAATGTTGAAACTCAGCAATTTTTTTTCCTTAGCATCTTAAAATAAATATAACTTGTCTCCTTTAGTCTATTAATGTGGAGAATTATATTGATATATTTTCTGTTTTAAACTATACTAGAAAGGTAGGTTGCATCGATATTGAGTCATTGAATAAGGAAGTTGTACTTAGTTTACAATCAATGTGATGCCATAAAAGGTTTATGAGGAAAGTAATTTTTATATATATTGATCTGGTCAAAGGATGTAGGATGATTTGAAGTAGGAAAATACAAGAGATAGATGATGGGGTCAAGTGAACAAAGAAACAATCATTTTCGAGTGAAAGGACAAGGGTCAGGAGAATAGACGATTCCTAATCTAATCCCATTTTTCAATCACTAAACTTGTTTTAGGTGCACCCTTCAGCAAGTCATTCGACTTTTCTTGACTTCATTTAGCTCATTTGTAAAATGAGTGATTTGGCCTGGATCTTTGAAATCCATTATTGCTTTCAAATGTGCAATTCTGTAATTCCAAACAATGAGGGAACTGTCAGGTTTTTTCTTTCCCCAATGGGAAAAGAAAACAGAAGATGGTTCTGAGACATCTGCTTGGTAAGAAGGTAAGAATCTACTTGGCTCAGCCACTGACTGAATGTAGAGCCCAAGAGAAACTGTCAAAAATACTTCCAAACTTCAGGGAAGTGTTGCTGCTAGTTGTAGGTATGTTGGCTTCAAGGTTACTTAGAGAAGTTGGAGCTATGACTGTGTAGGTCCTGACAGCTCACGGTCCTAATGGGGTGGCCATGGTGTGCTCCATGGCATCTGGAGGTGGTGTTCCTACTGATGACGAGCAGGCAACTGGGCTGGAAAGGGAGTTCATGATGGCTACACAGAAGGGACTGGACCCATACAATATGCTACCACTAAAGGCAGCTTCAGGCACGAGGAAAGACCTTAATTTAGTCACCTCCATCACCAACAAGTGGGCTGGGCTTGTTGGTGGGCTGCTTGTTGGTGGGCTTGATGCTGGGCTGCATCTGTGACGAGGACAACAGTGCTGTCATCTGGTCCTGATTGCATAAAGACCAGCGATGAGACCCAGCGATGCCTTTCTATGGAATTCATTACAAGCTGGTACCCCACCAGCTGGCCCACTGAGCCCTTGCACTAACTTCTGAAAATGTGCTGTAATAGTTCTTCTTTCCAATAAAGACAAGCCAAGACGTTGGCACCTTCTAAAAAAAAGTCATGCTTCAAAGCTAGGTGACAGAGAAAAAGCAACACTATCAGTTCCATCAAAATGAAACTCAGCAAGATAAGCTCACTTTGGTGGAAGGGCTTGTGGAGTGTAATTTTGGATGTGTTTTGTAGTCCACAAGGTAGTTGTGTTTTACAACACCAGGAGGCCGTATTTCTGTGGCATTTTATGTAACTGGCTCCCCTCACTCCAGGAGTTGCATAGTGCACAGTCTGCACAGTCATACACACAGCAGCCTTGACTGGACATTCGGGTGGAAATGCCCAAAGAACAGTTGGATATGAGTCTGGCATTTGGGAAGGAGCGTTCCTTGGAAACGTTGGCTTGGACGTAAGTGGTTAGTGATGGACAATACATAGAGAGTGTACATTGAGAGAGAAGTGCATGCTTTGACTAGAACCAAGAACTCAGCGGTAATCGAATGCATGGTATGGTTGGGTTATTTCAGTATAGCTATACTCAACTATTATAAATGTGTATTTTATAGTATTCTATTCTCTGTCTCACTCTCTATATAATGTTGAATAAAACATTTGTAGTGAGTCTTTTATACTCTAATTACAGATTCTTCACTTCTCTGAAACTCAGATTCTAAAATTAGCAAGAAGTTGTACATCTACAGGTCAAGCATTTGATTGAAAAGTTATAAAATAAATTTATTGAACAATAGAAGCATCCAAAATCTCTTTACACAAAGAGATTAGATTATAAAAATGGGCAAAGTTTCAGAGGTTCTTATCTTCAGAAGATAAGGAACTCCTCCTAAATTGTACTTATTCTTGTGTATTCACTCTTCACTTTGCTGTCACGAATCTTTCTGGTTGATGGTTAGTCTGTTTTTCAAAAAAAGTTTTATCTCTGAGTAGAATGCCAGATTGAGAATGAGTTATGAGGCATAAAAATGAAAGTTGCTATTGACGGGACCACCTGTGTTATTTTTAAGTCAATCCAACTGGTCTTCTTGCTGAGGGAAACATGGTGTGGTTAAGCAACTAAAAAAAATTGAACAAAACAGATATCTGAATATCTGAGCCTATATTTACTAATGAGTGCTTTCCTTCAAAATCAAAGTGTAATTTTCTTGAGAGGGTTGTTTATTCATTGCTAGAGACTAAATGTTGCTGACCCCCAAAACCCACATTTTAAAATACTAACTCCCAATGGAATGATAATGTCAGGTGGGATCTTTGGTAGATGATTAGGTCATGAGGGCAGAGCTTTTGTGAATTTGATTAATGCCCTTATAAAAGACACCCCAGATAGCTTGTTCGCCCCTTCCACCATGTGAAGACACAATGAGAAGGTACCCTTTATGAGTCAGAAAGCAGGCCTTCACCAGACATTGGATCTGCTGTTACCTTGATCTTGGACTTCTCAGGATCTTGAATGGTAAGAAATACATTTCTGATGTTTTAAGATACCCAGTCTATGGTATTCTGCTGTAAAAGCCCAAACAGACTAAGATACTCATCTAGTCATGAATTTATAAAATCTTTAGCTACGGAGCTGGTGTATGGACCATGCAAGAAAATAAACCTGTTACATTATAAACACAACTTGTTTCTGTTCAAATTGTATTACCCAGATTAGTCACATTTAAATCAATAGAATGACTTTTGCCAGTTTGCAAAATAAATCCTCCCTCAAAGAACTAAAATGTACTATCATTGAGAAGATTCACAACTGTGACCCATAAACTGTGGAGACATGCTTGAAGACAAGTCCCCAAAACTTTGAAATAAAAAGAGTACAATAGAGTCAGACAAAGTGAGTCTTTTGAAAGATTGTTATGTTTGTAAATAAATTCAGTCACATTATTTGATCATAATAGTTGAGTGATCTAGGGGAAAGACCATGTTATTTTTATCAGGCAGACCCAATTTCAATTACTTCTTGATTTTTAAATATAGAAACAGGGTCTCACTATGTTGCCCAGGCTGGTCTCAAACTTTTGGAATTAAGCAGTCCTCCCACTTCAGACTCCAAGTGCTGGGATTCCAGATGTGAAACACCATGCCTGTCCTGACTTCAGTTATTAATTTTTCCTCTTAAACGGATGTATGACCATCTGTATGTATGTATCATCTCTAAGATTGTTTGTCATCTGCTAAAATGGAGATAATAATAATGCCTGCATCATAGGTGTTCTGTGAGAATCAAACAAATAAAAAGTAATTAGCATAGTGCTAAATGTGCACCATTTGAGTACCATTATTCTGAGGCAATCCTATCAGAGTCAGTCTGTTCCTGGAGACTTCCCACTGATGCCAAGGACAGTTTCCTTTATGAAAGACAAAAGTCCTGGCAAGGTGAGAATTATTATATAGTAGGTCATGCTTTGTATTCATTCTTAGAATGATGAAGGCTAAGGAGCCTCTACACAACTAGGTAAGAACCAATCCCTAGTAAGTTGGCAAGTGAAGAAATTTTATCTTATTCTTTACTTAATTCCAGAATTTTTTTAAAAAAACACTTATATTGCTAATCAAAACAGGTACTGTCTAAATCTTGTTCACTGAATTACCATGTAGTACAGTACTTGCTTAGAATTCTGATGAACCCACTAGGTCAATCAATTCCTCCCACTGCTTTATAATGATAAATATCCCATGAAGTTTTCCTTCTGGCAATGGCCTTGCTAATTTATAGTGTCTTGTACATTCAAAGAGGTGACACCTCATCTTGTGTATTAATTTGATACTAATTATGTGATCAACCCAAGCCTTCCTGTTCATGGCCTCTTTGCTTAAACAGTCTTCTTCCTTGGTACCACTTCAGAACTTAAGTGCTGAGCAGATCTGCTAGACCTCACTTCAAAAGGGTTGTATCCCCTCAGAATCATCCCTTTGATTTTTTTTCTCTCAGCTCTCAGATTGGACCACATTATTCTGTATTATTTTGCAAGAAAAAGAGAGAATGAAAGTGTGTGTGGGGTGGGGAGGAGTGTGGAGGGAAAGGGGGAGGAGGAGGAAGATTATATAAAGATGGGAAAGTGAGAGTTGGACATAGGAAGGAAGCTGATTCACTGTTATTGCTAGAAGTTAAAGTGAATAGTTTGTAACCTTTGGGAGGTGAAGGACTCTGTTTAAAATTCTGTGAAAGTTATATGTCCTCTCATTAGAAATATGCTCATGTGCACATACATAGGAAATCTCACCTCCCACTTTAGAGAGTTTACATACCTCATAAAGTGCATCTATAAGCCCCAGGTCAATAGTCTACAAAAATGACCTCCTATCATGAGATTCAATCACATCATCTGCAATTCATGTGACACTGAATTAAGAGACAAGCAGAAAAGAGACTGTGAGTTGACATGGGCATCCTTGTGTAGGTCTTCATTGGCCTTTACATTAATGTCCTCAATAATGCTGCCCTTATCATTGGGAACTCAGCTGGCATCCAATGATGAAGTCCAGGACTTGTAAAATATAAGGTCTATGCTCTTAGCTCACCCAGATCCAGAGTTTTTCACCATTTTGCTGACTTAGACCTGCCTCTCCCCATGCCTGTCTTTTAGGTCCTCTGAATCTCAGCCACATCCTCCATCCAGCCACAAGCAACTTTTGCAATAAGATCACCTTGCTCCTTATGGCAGTGGCTCTATGGGAGACCTGCTAGTCTCGACTTCCAGTTATTTTCTTTTTCTATTTTTTTTTTTTGAGTTGGAATCTCACTCTGTTGCCCAGACTGGAGTGCAG
>NW_007055577.1:77705-150296 GCF_000164805.1 Carlito syrichta | reverse complement strand
CTCCTGGCCACTGCAGCCTCGACTTGCTGGCCTCCAGCAATCCTTCTGCCTCAGCCTTCCAAGTAGCTGGAACTACAGATGCACTCTACCACGCCCGGCTAATTTTTGATTTATTGTGGAGATGAGGTCTCACCAAGTTGCCCAGGTGGGTCTCGAACCCACGGGCTCAGGCAATCCACTCACCTCAGCCTCCCAAGGCACGGGATTACAGGCTCAGCCACCGAGTCCAGCTCTCCAGTTATTTTCTATATCCTTTACTGGGAACATGTGAAAACATCTGGATCCATCTCTGTCAAGTAGGAGCTGAAGGAAATATGGTCCTCCTCTGCCTAAATTTGCCTTGTATTCATATTTTTCTGTTATGATTATCCCTTGTTAGTCAGGACACACTCAGGAAGGTGGCTTTCTTAGTTCATTTTTGTTGCTATAACAATATCACAGAGTGGATAATTTATAAAGAAAAGCAATTTATTTCTCACAGTTCTGGAGGCTGGGAATTCCATGAACATGGCACCAGCATCTGACAAGGGACATTCCATGGCCGAAGGATAGAAGATGGAAGCAAACACATGTGACAGAGAGAAGGAATTGGGCAAAGTTCACTTTTATAGCAAACCCAGTCCTGCAATGATGGCAACAATCCATTCATGATAGACCTGCCATCATCCAATCATCTCTTAAAGGCCCCACATCAATTAAATCTCAGCATGAGCTTTAGAATGGATGAACATTCAAACCATAACAGTGGTGTTTCAGAGTTCCAAAAACTGAATTTGGAATAATTCCACATTGTTTTCAACTTTCCCCCCTAAACCTGTTGGAAAATGTCTTCAGATTCCACACTTATGATGGTGGGTGGGTGGTGTAGGGGGAACGATGACCATCTGGCCTCTTCCACTTTCTCCTTGGCCTCTTGCCCTTTCTTTTTTTCCCCTCACTCTTATCCTTCAGAATAGTCCACTTTTGTTTCTGAGTAGTGTACCTTTCACTTGCATTATAGCTTGAGTTCACCTAACCTACCTAGTACAGCTCTGGAATCCAGTTGGCTAGGCTTTTTCTCTTTCTCTCTATTGCACCATATTTACAAACTGTAAAATTCATCCATTTTAACTTTACAGTTCTATGACTTTTTAGGAAATTTATAGAGTTGTGTAACTATCACTATATTTCCAGTTTTTTATTTGTTTTGAGTCAGATCTTCACTCTGTAGCCTAGGCTGCAGGTCAGTGGCACGCTCATGGCCACCTTAGCTGACCTGCTGGGCTCAGGTGATCAGTCCTCCTCAGCCTTTCAAGTAGTTGGGACTACAGGCATGCGCCACCACACCCGACTAATTTTGTTTTTTTGAGTTGGAGTCTCACTTCATCGTCCAGGCTGCATGGTCATTGTTACTCCAGTTTCAACCTAATAGGATCCTTCCACCTCAGCCTTCCAAGTAGTTGGAACTACAGGTGTGCACTACCACGCCTGGCTAATTATTTTTGATTTATTGTAGGGATGATGTCTCACCAAGTTGTCCAGGCTGGTCTCGAACGCCTGGGCACAGACAATCCTCTCATTTCTGTCTTCCAAAGTACTGGGATTATAGCATGAGCCACTGCCCTCAGCCTATTTCCATTTTTATAATATTTTTATTACCCCAATAAGATTACTCTGCCCCTGTACAGTTAATTTGCTTTCCCACCTCCTGCCCCAGGCAACCACTAATCTACTTTCTTTCTCTATGGATTTACCTATTCTGGACATTTCCTAGCAATGAAATCATACAATGAGTACCATTTTGTGTCTGACTGCTTTAATTTAGCATACTGTTTTTGAGGTTCATTCACACCGTAGCATATATCAGTACTTCATTACTTTTTATGATTGAATAGTATTCCATTGCAGGAATACACCACATTTTGTTTATCCTTTCTTCCATTGATGAACATTTGGGTTGCTTCCACCTTTTGGCTATTGTGAATAGTGTTGCTTTGAACATTTTGTACAAGTTTTTGTTTGAATACCTGCTTTTAATTCTTTTGGGTGTATATCTAGAAATGAAATTGCTGGATCTTATGGTAATTTTATTATGTTTAACTTTTTGTAGAACTGCTGAATTTCTCTCCATAGTAGCTGCACCGTTTTACATTCCTACAAGCAGAATATGAGAATCCCAATTTCTGCACATCCTTACCAACACTTCTTGCAGTTTGTCTTTTTGTTTATTGCCATTCTGGTGGGTGTGACAGGCTTGTCTCTTTCTAGGTAAAAGGAATTTAGAAATATCTGACGCCAAGACTGCTGTTTCTCTGAGGACTTAAAAGCATCTAATTTGATGATAAAATCCCAGTAAGGACTATTTTTTTTCTATGTGGTTTCAACCGTTCCTTGAAGCACTGAAACTCACTAATTTAGTGGCAGGGGTAATGGAGAGCATCCTAAAGCAATATGGTTTAAGTTGTTGAATATTTTCAAAAATATTATTCATTATATATTTGCTACTGGATATGGATTGGAGAAAGAGAAAGTTCAAAATTAGATATGACCCCTAAAGCAATG
Source organism: Carlito syrichta (assembly GCF_000164805.1). Classification (NCBI taxonomy): domain Eukaryota; kingdom Metazoa; phylum Chordata; class Mammalia; order Primates; family Tarsiidae; genus Carlito; species Carlito syrichta. Next base: position 147,755 of record NW_007055577.1, on the reverse strand, counting down.
TGGGATCATGACTGGGAACAAATGCCTAAGACTCTTTGATCAAAGGGTGATGGTGGGAGTTGGTGCCAACTGCATCAAAGAAAAAAGGCCAAAGATATGAACTTTTCTGAGCCTGTTCAGGTAGTAGCTAAAGTCAATTTCTCAAAGGACAGAACATTTGAAATGGATATAGGAGGGATAAATAAATTCTTATTAGAACAGAGATAAATTTAAATTAAGACTACAGAAAAGGTTAAAGAAAGTGAAGCCTTGTGCCTGAGTCCAGCTCCAGTGGGTCAGGGTTTCCTGAAAGATGAATGGCGTTGGCACAGGAGAAAAAACTTGGACACTGACTCTGCTGCAAGCAGGACAAATGCCGATTTATTGTCTTTTCCAACGCCTTTTATACCCTACATGTTTTTTGTTTTCAAGGCAATCAGTTACAATTTAAAGATACAGGCAATGTATCTTTGTTCATCCTGTTTTGATCTTAAAACATTATCATCCTAAACATTAACTACAAATTTTATAAACTCCTAACATTTCTTAATGATTACCATTTCTTAATGTCCATCCAAAACTTACTTATTCCTATAACTATTACATTATAAATCACTACCAAGTTCTAAGCACTATAATTGTCACATAGATGACCAAGTCACACCTGTGCCCTTCACACAGCAATTTGCAACTAGCTAGGGTAAAACAACATTTTCAAGGTTTCTTAGCTGCAAGTTGGCCTGACTAGTTTTCCCCAATGTTACACCTGGTATTTACAACCTGTGTCAATTATCCCCTGCCAGGGAGCATGAGCTTCAATGTTTGTAAAACAAAGGGTCTCCAGGGCTCAAGTCACCTTAGTCACAATCCCTAACCAGAATTACAAGCCTCCTTAACAAAGGGAAGTAAAGGCAAGGGTGCTCTAATATTTATGTGATTGCTAATTTCTTAAGCATAATACACCACATGTAGAAATTAAGAAATTAAGTAAATATAATTTTTGCATTGGCACTCTTCCTAAAAATACAAACTGTAGCTTCTCAAATTTCTCCAATTAGTTGCCAAACAGAATAAATAAAATCTTACAAGTAATTATCTACCTGCACATGATATTTAAAATCTCTATTGATAATTTCCTGGCAAGGCCAGTGAGTTCCCTGACAAACATAAAATTGAGCACTTTCTGATTTTTTACAATTTTCCCAACTACAATGTTTAATCAAGTGATTGTATGGTTTAATACCAGGAGACCGGGGACACGGAAACCTAGGGAGGAGTTCAAATGAAGGGAAGGTAATTTTTCATGAATTCCCCTCTTGCCTTTTTGCAAGGGGTAGTGGAGGAGAGAGTGGAATTTTGCTTTCCATCCTCAGACTGTACAGAACTTTTCAGCTGCACCAATAACAAAAGTAGAAGAAGCAAGGGTCTCAGCAGCCCAGGTTTGCTTTGCGACCCGGGGTCTTCAGCCCCCTGGACTTTGTCAGCAGGCAGGCCTCCATGGCTGGCTCCCAACATACATCATGTTCATGGATTGGAATATCAATATTATTAAAATTTCAATTCTAGTAAAGTTGATCTATATAGTCAGCACAACACCAAATTCTTAGTAGACTTTCAATAGGTACTCATAAGCTGTATAGAACTTTTCGACTGCACTAATAACAAAAGTAGAAGAAGCAAGGGTCTCAGCTGCCCAGGTTTGCTTTGCGACCTGGGGTCTTCAGCCCCTGGCCTTTCAGCAGGCAGGCCTCCAAGGCTGGCTCCCAACAGCCTTGCTTCCTTCGTAGGTGGTTAATAGTGATAGGACCTGCTATGGAATCCAAAATTCTCAAGTTATAAAGAGTTGCACTCTCAAAAGATGGTCCCTCAACATACTCCCCTACCTTGGGGAGGTGAATCTCCTCTCTCTCTCTCTCTTTAATTTACTTTCTAAATAAACTATATTTTCCAATCTTTAAAAAAAAAAGATGGCCCCAATGCTTAAGTCTAAGCCACTATATTTTTTGGGGAAACAACCTACAATCTAGGAAGGCCAGTAGCATAGTATAGTGAAAAGGGAGCTTTTGATTCAAGCACAGACTTAAAGGCTGGCTCTACCACTTACTAGCTATGTAACCTTAGGCATTGTGCTTATTCTTCCTGAACCTTGGCATCCTCATCTGCAAAATGGTGATAAAAATATTTATCCCATAATTTTTGGGGGTGATTAAGTTATATAACATCTGTAAATCATACAGCACATGGCATATATGTTACCTCTTAGTATTATTGAGTGTAACAACAGTGCTTTTAAAGGGAGATGAGAGATGTTAGAAACTGCATACCACTGGTGTTGATGAATGCGGATTTCTTAAAGTTAATAGCTAACTTACACCCAGGACAGGCAAGACTGGCAGTGGGCCTCACCCAGAAGGTAACCAACAGTACTTAGGCTAGAGCTATTGCAGAGCATGCTCATGGAAGGCAGTAGAAAGAATATTCATTATGGTGGAATTTAAAAAGTCATTTGATCTCCAGAAAATCATGACTTTCTTTCTGAGCCATGGTGGGGTATATAACATGTATCCAGCAACTGCATGTGGGTAATTTTCATTGTGCTACATGCCTTCCTCTACTCCTCCACAGCCATGCTGACCTCTTCGCTAGCTCTGAGAGACTTTCAAACTCAGGGTTCGTTCACCTGCCGTTTTCTCTTCCCTGGGATAAGATGTGACTTGCCTCCTCACTTCCTTCAGGTTTTTTCTCAAATGTTACCATCTCAGCAATGTTTTTCCTGATCACTCTATTTAAAGGAACCCCAAGCACCCCTACTTCCCTTGTGTCATTTCCGTCATATCACTTTTCCCCATCTAACATGCTGTCTAATGCCAGCTCCAGAAGGGCGGAGTTTTTACCTTTATTGTCCAGTGCTGTGCCTTCAGTGCTCAAAACTGGGCCTGGCACACTGCAAGTGCTCAAAAGGTATTTCTTGAAAGAATAAATGATTTTATTTCATGTCAGTACTGTCACATGCTCAGGATTAATGGTAAAAAATATAATAAAACGGGTAGGAAAGTGAAATGAATGTGAAGTGAGGAGTGAGGCAAAGCCTCCCACAGACCTCCTTCCTCTATGTGTTGCCCACTGATAAACTCTATAGATCAGTAGAAATATAAAAAGGAACAGTAAGCCTCCAGTCAAGTGAGACCAATTCAAGAAGTTTGGTCCATGTTTGAGGTTATTTTTAGTTTGGTTTACTCTCAGGGTAAGGATAGCAGATCAACAGCCCCGAGGATACAGACACCATACAGTGACCAGAGTTGACTTGGCTTCCCACAGTCCCCCATGCCTCATCTTTCAGAGGCATGCTCTAAGTTCTATAGACTTGGCACCTCTCACAGAGGGAAATATTATATCTACCACATTTGAGATTTGAGAACTTCTGGCTTGCTGTATTTTATTCTCCACCCCTGACTGGTCTCATATTCAGGTACCTAGTGACAACTTGTACTATTCTAGAAGACAATACTTTCCCTATTCAGGAAGTCATATCACCTAGGCCCAATTTCTGTGGCGGAGCCTTGAAAGTCTTGCTGTGTCAGCCCTTGGGCCATCTCTGCTTTTCTGTGCCTGAACTACAGTTTCTACTTTTCATTTTGGTCCTCACTGGGGCCTACTTTGGTCAGGTCTGACCATGGCCAACCACTCCAGTTACAGGTACTGCGATGACACATTGGCAGAGCAACAGAAGAATGGCAGCATGGTTTCATAGTATATAAAGAGCTGGCTTAATAAACAGGGACAAAAATTGAAGAAGTAAACCATAAATCTATCAATGTAGTGGTTCAAGTGAGAAGTGCCAGTGTACAACATGAAAAAGTAGAAAAGTAGCCAGAATTGTTGGCTATTGTCTGTAGGGGAAGAAGATAATAAAAGAAGTTGGTTTACATGAATAAAGACATTAGAAAATAAATGACCATCTGGAGATTTGGGGAGTGTGTCATTAGGAAATTATAAGAAGGATTAAGAAAGTTCTAGTACCAGTTCCCTGTTCACTGCATGGCTCCCTTTCCAGTTTTAGGCCTGCCAGCTAGGACCTTTGGCATAGCCCTCAGGAATTAGTCAGGAGGCAGGTTACTACAAGAGAAGGGAGGGTGGTCATGATCAATACAGAATCAATACAGAATCAACAGATCAATAGAGATTTAGTGCACCAAGAAGATAGTTAATGGGGGGGGGTTTCCAACCCACCAGTCCATGTAGTAACACACGCTCATCAAGTGTCACATAAGAGCCTTTTTAAGCCAATGTGATGGGAGAATAAAAGAAAGAGCAAGTCAGTAGCCATAAAGAGAGTTTACAGGATCTGTTAAAACAGAGTGAAGGCAACAGCAAAAACAAGGAACCAACCCAGTGCCCATTGGAAGTGGACTAAATAAAGAAAATGTGGTACATATATAAATGGAATATTATGAAGCCATAAAGAAGAACAAAATCATGTCCTTTGCAGCAACATGGATGCGGCAGGAGACCATCATTCTAGCTGAACTATCACAGAAACAAAAAACTGAACACTGCATGCATGTTCTCACTCATAAGTGGGCACTGAACATTGGGCACGCAGGCACAAAGGCAGGAACAACAGATGCTGGGCACTGCTAAAAGAGGGAAGGAGAGAGGGAAAACGGGGAACACAACCATCCATTGGGTACCATGTCCTCTGCTGGGGGTGGGAGGAGAGTGCCTGCCAGAAGTCCAGACCTTGCCTTTATGAAATTTATTGATGTAGCAAATCCTCACATATATCCCATGACTCTAAAATAAAGAAATAAATAAAACTGTGAAAGCATAAGGGGCAAGAACCCCCCCAAATCATACTTTAAATGATGGCATAAGGTGAGCTCCTGAGTCAATGACTCATGTCCTAGAAAAATGGTAAGTGAAGCAGTCAAAGGGTAACTGGAAGAGTACTTGAGATTACTGACTTAGTATGGAATTGATAAGTACTACCCATGGCGTATTATTAAGCTTACTCCTGAGAAATTTATAAATGTGAATCTGTGTAATAAAGGGAAAGATAGCCTGTTTTTTAGTCACAGTTTTAAGCTAGGAACCATAGAAATGGTTTTAAATTGCCAATCCCAATGAAGCAGTGTGTAAGTTGGGAGGTGATGCTGGTTAGGTTAACATTTTCCATGGTTTTCTTCATATTTTCTTATGAGTTATTGGTGCTGAAATGGACATGAGGGGGCAGTGGGAACAGGAGGGCTGGCTTTTTTAGACACCTACACTGGGAAGGTCCTGTCCCTTGGATTAATTTCATATGCAGAAACCAGTTCCAAATCAGTTAGACGGAATGTACTGAGATGCAGAGAAAACTGTTAATCAGCAATCAGAAATAATGAAAGCAATTTTTAGAAACGACATTGTTTGCAACAACAACAGTATGATGTGGGGAAAGAACATTGGCCTGAGAATCCGAGCCAGTTCTTTCCTGAGGTCTGCCACTGCCAAGCACAGCAGAGAAACCGACATTAAATGCCCCACTCCCCTCAAACCCCACAAGCCTAAGTGGCATGACAAGCTGAAAATAAAGGAAAACCGACATTTCTACAGAATCCAGAGACAGGAGCCATCCAGATGAGAAAGACTGCATGATTCCTGCACCTTATCCTACTTGTTGCCTAGTGATATTATGGATGAAATGTCCCTCTCCCCACTTTATTAGGAATCTCACATTATGATTGTCCCCTCTTCTCCAGTATCTTCAATTTCTCCTGGTCTGCTGGATCATTACTATCACCATTCAAATAGACTCCAGTTTCTCCCATGTTAATAACGCCACCAGGTCCTCCCTTTTAGCTGGAAACACCACCTTCTAGTAATTCGCCAAAAGACTAACAGAAAGGGAAAGAGGAGAGACACTGGATATATATTCTCTGGACCTTTTAGAAAACACGGAGCTAGTCCTTTGGCCACATACATGTGAATCCACAAGAAAGTTGGTGTTGTAGACATCAAGGGAATGGGTACTGTTCCAAAGGAATGCCCCACAAATGTTACCATGGCAAAACTGGAAGAGTCTACAGCATTAACCAGCATGTTGCTGGCATTGTTGTAAACAAACAAGTTAAGGGCAAGATTCTTGCCAAGAGAATCCATGTGTGTATTGAGCATAGTAAGCACTCTAAGAGCCAAGATAGCTTCCTGAAACGCGTGAAGAAAAATAATCAGAAAAAGAAGGGATCCAAAGAGAAAGGTACCTGGGCTCAACCGAAGCACCAGCCTACTCCACCCAGAGAAGCACAGTTGGTGAGAACCAGTGGGAAGGAGTCCGAGCTGCTGGAACCCATTTCCTGGGAATTCATGGAATAATAGGTGTAAAAAAATAAAAGACCTATGGACTGTAAAATAAAAATAAAAAAATAAAAAACCCTGCCAGGATCCTATATGTCCCTTTCATATTACTGGAATGGTCTGCATGGGAGATTGATGGTGTAATATAAAACAAATAAATGAGGTTAAGGTGGGGTACAGTTGCTCATGTCTGTAATCCCAGCACTTTGAGAGGCGGAGGCAAGAGGATTGCTTGAACCCAGGAGTTTGAGACAAGACTGAGCACATAATGAGATTCCATCTCTACAAAAAATCAAAAAAATAGCCTGGTGTGGAGACATGAGCAAGCAGCTGAGGCAGGATAGCTTGAACCCAGGAGGTCGAGACTGCGGTGAGCTGTGATGGTGTCACTCCAATTCAGTCTGGGTGACTGAGGGAGTCCTTGATTTAAAAAAAAAGAATTTAAGTAAAAACCTTGCAGCTCTAAATCTGAATGTGAGAATAAAGGTTCCTATTATTCAAATTGAAGAACTGAAGAAAGGAAAGATTTCCTGTTTCTTCAATATAGTTCCAAGATCCAGGTAGTGACTAAAGAACTACTGGTACTTTTATTTATTTATTTATTTTGAGACAGTTTTACCCTATTGCCCAAGCTGGGGTACAGTGACACAATCCTAGCTCACTGTAGCCTCCAACTCCTGGCTTAAAGTGATTCTCCTGTGTCAGCCTCCTGAGTAACTGGAACTACAGGCACACATCACCATGCTCAGCTGTTTTTTTTTTTTTTTTTAAATCTTCTTGTGGAGATAAGAGTCTCACTATGTTGCCCAGACTGGTCTTGAACTCCTGGTGTCAAGCAGTCTTCCTATTCTGGCCTTCAAAAGTGTTGCGTTACAGGCATTAGCCACCACTCCCAACCTCTGATATAGTTTTAAACCAATGAAAGCAGTGTCAATGTTGAAAGGTACAGCTGGTTAGATTAGCACTATCCTTAGTTTCCTCTGAATTTTTCCATGTTTTATTTACCATGTGACTAAGAATTGTGTGGTTCATGGGAATATAAAGTAAAGAGACTTGTTTTCCCATAAGACAGATACATTCACTTGAGGAGTTTATATGCTTTGCTCTGAGGTAATATTTGTGCAATAAAAACCTGGAGTGGTTCCCAAAGTGTCAATATGCTAGTCTGTGCCAAATAAGGTAGTTAAATAAATACAATTGAAGTAATAAAAAAGAGCCAATCTGATGTCAGTGTATAGATATGTCCTGATTATGGAGGATAACAGATGTATTCTGTTATTAACTGTTAATAACAGTTTCCACACTATTACTTGGAAATCAGTAGTATGGGTTTATGCCTAGATATTTTAGTTTTAAAATTATACCCAAGTTAGGTCTTTAATTTAATAATGATCACTGTAAATCCTTATGTCATACTATCTCAACCCTCAAATACCACTAGATTGCAGATGTATCTTTCATTAACAAATCAGATTTGAAAATCTTGGTGCAGAGCAGATGACCTGTTTTCCTGTGGATGAAAGATTAGGTCCAGAACAGGTCAGAAATACACATTCCCAAGTTTCATCCAAAAAAAATATATGCACTCAAAATGGGAAGGTACCACTTCAGTTTTTTTCCAGTAGCCTTTGCAAAGGCTGTATGATATATTGATTAAAAGTTGAAACGTAGTATCATCTACATTATAACGTATAGTTACATCTTGAAGAAGTAGTTTATACGTTGGCAAATTCTATTGTAGGATAGAATCCAGAATTTGCGAATAAGAAATTAGAAAAATTACTAAGGTTATGTGACTGAATTAGTTCATAAAGAATGAACCAAAACTATGAAATATGAACTCAGAGACTTGAAAGTTAAGATTTGCAAAGGTCAAAACTAAATAATTTGTATTGTGTCTTGATGCAGTTACCAAGAGTTTTGCTGTGTATGATTTTTATTACAGTGCTGATCAGCCATTGTGACAGGAAGAAATTCAGTTATCAACAATCTTCTTAAAAGATAGTTTAAAACAAAGAGATTATGTCATCTTGGTTTCTGGATATAATAAAAGCTATTCAGACAGTCTTGGTATGCTTGTTATTTTCCATCTTGTTTTTCTGCATGCCCTCTTGGGTATCAAGCAGAAACTCAGACATACGAGGAAGAATGTTTGTAGGAATTGGAGTGCAGCTCAAGTGACGTTAACAGTCACAACCACATCAGAGCGCTATTACCAGAACAAAGTGCAGATATAGGGCAGGACCATCAAACAGACTGACTTTTATAGAGAATGGACAAGAGGTAAGAGCGTCTTCTATTCTGTCTGTGGCCTGATTTTTACCAGAACTTGGAGCAAGACTAATCCTACCAATAGGATTATGTGACCCTGATTGTAGTGTTCAAGGCTTGCTAGGCAGAATTGGGCAGTTTGTGGCTCACTTAGTAAATTATCATTTGTTTAAGTTTAGTACAGGAGTTACAACCTATGGCTTATTGACAGTTTTTGTGTGACCCATGAACTAAGAATGATATGTACATTTTTAAACTATTGAAAAAACTCAAAAGAAGAAATGTATTTTATGACACACGGAAACATTATAAAATCCAAATTACAGAGCCCATAAATTAAAACTTATTGGAACAGAGCCATGCTTCCTTGTTTACTTATCGACCACGGCTGTTTTCTTGCTACAATGGCAGAGGTGAGTTCTTGTGATAAATACCATAGGGCTTGGAAAGCCTCAAGTATTTCCTATCTGGACCTTTACAGAAAAAAATTTGCCAACCTTGGTGTAGTGTACAAAGTTCATTAATAAACAGAAATCTCATAATACAATATTTAGGGCCTGATAATATTTAATTGTTCAAGGGATTGCATACAACTCAGGAAGAAGTGAAAACTATAGCAATTGATGAGTGTGAAGCTTTTGTGACTATTTCAGCATTGGTGAAGAGAGGAATTGAATGAAACAAAGTACATGCGGTGAACTTTCCTAGCCCTGCTGTGACAGAGGCTGGGAATATTCTACCTCCTACATCTAGTGTACCAAGTCCTGCCTGAAACCAGCAGGATATTAGGCATTTCTTTCTGAAAATGGGTGTGATAGAATAGACATTGGCTGCCTGAGTTTCTTTATGTCTGGTGTATGTTCATTGAATTGCCTTCTCTTCTCTGAATCCCCCAGTTTCAATGTTGGGCTACCCTTTGTGACTGAGTTTTTTGCCTTGGTTTTGTCTTTTTAAAAGAGCTGGTGTCTTTCACTGTTGCTCAGGCTGGAGTGCAGTGCTAAAATGCAGTCTTGAACTCTTGGACTCAAGTGATCCTCCCACATCAGCCTCCTGGCTAGCTGGGACTACAGGCACATGCCACCACATCCAGTTAATTTATTTTTAAAATATTTTGTAGAGGTAGGTTCTCACTATGCTGCACAGGCTGGTCTGGAACTCCTCACCTCAAGCAATCCTCCTGTTTCGGCCTTCCAAAGAGCTGGGTTTACAGGTGTGAGCCACTGTGCCTGGCCTTGGTTTTCTGATTAAGGTTATAATTTCCATCTTGAGGCTAGAACTTACCCTCAGTTCCAGTCTGATTGTCTAGGACCTTGATAAAAAAAATCCTTCCTACTCTCATTGCTGGTGCTCTGCTCTAATCAAAATAGACCATCTGGGACCAGTTGTTGCCAGCAAGTGTTTAGTCCTACTGCTTTCCCTTACCCTAACCCCACGACTTAATCACACTTTGAATGAAGCCCAAGTTTGTCTCATTCTTTGAACTCTCATTTGATGTGCCAAGCACAATCTTGAAGGTACATTCCTACAACCAAATTAGTCCATGAAATTTTCTTCCAGCCTTTTCCAAGATTCTTTCCTACCCCTTTCCCCTTCTTCCTTCTGCTGAGGCCCCATCATGCATCAGGAGCCAGTATATATGAGGTATTCTAGCCAACAGTTCATAGACAAAGCTGGAAGAAATCTTGAAGGTTACAGATAAGAAGACCCACTTGGAGGTCCACAAAGGGGAATGTGATATCAATGCACTCTAACTACTAAAGAATAGGTATCCTCACATCCTCCAAGAGTTGCCTTGAAAATAAAAGTTAAATTAAATATTAACTGTCTTTAACGAGTCAATTCTGAATTTATTTCTTTGGGGCCCATCGTAAAAAAAAGCCAAAGAAACAAAAATGAGGAAAAATCAAGTTGACTATAATAAGTCTATTCAAAAAAGAAAGAGGAGAAAGAGGAGGAGGAAACCTATAATTTGAGGTCATGTGCAAATTGGATTTGTTTTGCTGGATGTCCCATGGTCTACCACTCCAATTCTTTTTTTCATTTCTGTCAGTTGTCTCATGGACTCTGTAACTGCTTTAATGCTTAAATCTTTATGAGAAAACTCTCCAAATAAAAATTCAAATTGTACTTGTTCAGTGACATTCCAATTTAATGACCAGAACAGCACAGATACTGATCAATCAGAAAGGGTTCCAGCTCCGCCTCTGCCTACAGAGGCAAAATGAAAGGAGAACTGAGGTACTTAAGACAATTTCCCAAGGGAGTCAAGGCAAAAACCTCTCACTTTCACAGGAAAGTGGTGGTAGAAGAAGAGTGCCAGTGGGAATTTGTATAGAGTCCATCTCCCCTAGCTATTTATCCAGAACTATTTTCCTGTATGGGCACTATCCCTCTCTTGTGTGTGACTGCTGAAGCAGACCACAGCATAGCAGGTCCAATCAGTTAAGCAATCTGAAAGATCAGTGTGTTTTTCTTCTGAGTTCTTTCTGCTATAAATGTTCACTAGATCATGAAGATGGCTGAGTCAATTTGATCAATCATGCCTCAAGTTTCAATGTAGCTACCACACACAGATTTTTTTCTTTTTTACATTTATCACAACAGCTTATGACTTGCCCTGTCATTTCTTAATAAATGAAGAATTTAATAGCTCTTGACCGGCAAGTATAGGATTAGTGTACAATGTCGAGTACACAGTAGGCACAATATATTTTTGTTGACTAACATTTAATGACTAACTGCACAAGTTATAATAAAATAATACAGACATTGTTTTAGAAGTAGAGTATGTCTTAGATTAGGCCAGTGGTTATTAACAGGGGATGATTTTGCTACCCACTCCCAGGAGTTATCTGGTCACATCTGGAGATATTTTTGGTTGTCACACTTGAGAATGGCGGTGCTTCTGGCATCTATTGGGTAGAGATCAGGGATGCTGCTAAACATCCTAAAATGAACAAGGCATCCCCGTAAAAAAAATTATTCAGTTCCAAATGTCAAGATTTTGAGGTTTTTTTTTTTTAGTTGGGACATCAATCTGTTGCCCAAGCTGGAATGCAGTGACACATGCACTGACCACAGTCACGACCGGTAGGGCTCAGGCGATCCTGCTGCCTCAGCCCCCTGAGTAGCTAGGACTACTGGCATATGCTACCATGCCAGGCTAATTTTTTGTGGAGATGAGGGCTCGCTGAGTTATCAAGGCTGGTCTTGAACTCTTGGGCTCAAGCAATCCTCCTGCCTTGGCCTCCCAAAATGCTGGGATTACAGGCGTGAGCCACTGTGCCTGGCCTCAGTTTGTCTTTTTAAAAATAGATGAGGAGGGGTGAATAGAGCACAATTTAAAGGCAGTGAAGCTACTCTATGGTAGTACAACCGTAGGGTACATGTCTTTATACACTTGCCAAAACCCATAGAATGCACAGCCAAGAGTGAACCCTAATGCACACTATGTACTCTGGATGGTAATGATGCATTGATGTAGACTCATCATTTGTGACAAATGTACCACTCTGATGCTGGATGATAGTGGGGGAGGCATTGCCTGTTGAGGGCCAGCGATTATATGAGAACTCTATGTACTTTCTGTTTAATGCCACTGTGGACCTAAAACTGCTCTAAAAATAAAGCTTTTGCTTTATTTTGTTTTGTTTTAAAGAGATGAAGTAGCTGGAAATGGAAATTTGGTTTTCCAAAACTAGTCAAGTTGTCTTCTAAAATATTTTGGAGGAAACTGAAGATGTATTGAAATATTTATCCCTGAAAATGACATACGTTGTCATGTGACTTATTTTCTTTAAAACTTTTCTTTCTGTGTAGTTTTTCATTAACCACCTTAATGAAGACTAATTTCCAGTTGCACCTGTGGTACTTTCATGTGTAGATTGTCTCACTCAAGGCTTGATCCTTGACAGGTTTCAGAAATGGAACTACTGAGTGGGTTTAGGAGTGGGTGAGCTAATTTTAATTTAATTTTATTTCTTTACTACTAGCAAGGGAGAGCTGAAAAGGCGCTTCTAGTAGACTTCCTTTTCCAATGTGCATAAGAACAATTATAAATTCACTTAAATCCAGTATCAAGTTCTAAAAATTTCTGTGATACAGGAAGGGAAGAAAGGAGTGCTGGTGAAAGAGAGACTTCATTCTGCAGCCTGCAAGACACTCTGGAAAGAAGAAGCTGCATTATTTGCCATAGTCAAAATTCACAATGCAGAGTACTATGATCTACAGAAGTTGTTTCCAATAAACCAGTAAATAACCTCGAGGACATGCAAAATCTCAACCAATCCCATTTTCAGCACACACTTCTTGAATTCCTGAATAATGCTTAATAATAAACATTATTAAATAATAAGCATTATTAAGGATTTTAACATTTGCTGGTATTTTCCTTATATTTTTCTTTTTTCAACCTTCAGTAATTAAAGATCAAGTACTGTAATAAAGTGCTAAGATTAAAACCCACGAAAATTCAGGCAGTGTGCCAAACTCTTTAAGAGTAATAGTACATGTTTCAAGTTGTATGTCTAACCTATTAAAATGATTAGGAAATAGTTTATCCAAGAATCAACATTATTTACCACACAGCATTTAGAGTTTTATGCTATTATCGTAGCCTATATATCATTGTGACTTTTATGAAAAGGTAAGACTTTTAGCTTTTCATTTGCCAAGTTCAAATACTTAACCTAATATTTCATTTCCAGGTATATTTTTTCAGTACCTAGAACTATAGTCTATTATCACTGATACAGTTTATGAATAAGTAAAGCTGCATACTTCCTCTGCTGAGCCATATTTTATTCATCTAATATCACAGTGTCTACCTAGTGTACTTCCTGGCACCACAGGAGGTGATCAATGAATATTTATTGAATTTTATTGACTATATGAACATTAGCTCCTTCTAGTTGTTCACATGTGAAAAATCATTTTTCAGGTAATTACACGAAATTAAATCCTATTTTTTGTTTCATTTAGATTTTATGTATAGTTTAGATTTTTCAGGAAATAAGAAAATAAACAGTTTTCTCATACATGAGTCAAACTTTCTGAACTATACTCCGCAGATATCATTTTTTTTTGAGACAGGTTGTCACTCTGTGACCCAGACTGGAGTGCAGTGACAAGATCATAGTTCACTGCAACCTCCAGCTCCTGAATAAACAGGACTCCAGACGCTTACTACTATGCCCGGCTAACTTTTTATATTTTGTGGTTATGGGGTCTCGTTATGATACTCGGTTGATCTTTAACTCCTGTACCCAAGAAATCCTCTTGCTTCAGCCTTCCAAAGTGCTGGGATTACAGGTGTGAGCCACCATGTTCAGCCTTCATTTTTTTATTTGAAAAAAATATTAGGATGGAGCGATTTCACATTTTTACCATATCAATGATTAGATAACTAATAGCACAATAACTCCATCAATGGGAAGCTGATACAGGATTTATAAACATATGCAATATTTATTTAATATTTCCCTAAATTGGTGCTATATGATTATCAAGATTAGCCCATCGTCAGTCACCTATCAAATGTCAATCTGATTTGTTCATTTGTTTCTGATAATGATACCACCAAGATCAGCTGGAATTACTGACTAGAAAAGGATTTTTTCACAGTGATAGTCAAAGGTTTCATTTGGTCTCTAAATTACAATACTACTGATTGGTTACTTCTTTGAATACTATAGAAAATTCATTTTTTGCTCTTTTTTGGGGTAGATGGGGTAATATGAAAGAGAGCTACCACAACTTGGGGTACAATTTTAAACCTTGATGACAGTTAAAAAAAAAAGCTACTCAAGACAGCAAGTCATAGTCCTAACCTTACTCACATTTCCAACTTACTATATGATGCTGAATTTTATTTTTATCTCTTTAGCTGTGGAAGGACGAAAAACCTGAACTAGTTTTCTACTTATGCCTTCAGAAGTGAGTGCGATAACAATTCTCTGATTTTAATTCACAGGGAACAGAGTATTAGTGGGTCGGGTGTTTTCACCATTTCTCCCAAAGGAATAAAAAGAAAACCCTTTATCTGAAAATTGAAAATAGATAGATACACAAAGAACAATCCACCAAAAATTTAAATGCCCTAACTACAACAACAACAAGGAAGTTGAGTATTATTCACTTGAGAATAATTACAACCTCTCCTTGAGTGCATTTACAGTTATTTCTTACAGTGCAAGATTTGTATCTTTTAATTCAGTGATCCTTAAATTTTAGTTGTGCATAACAATCCACCAGGAATTTGCTATAATGCAGATTTCAGGTCTTCATCATTGAAGATTTGGATGTCGAACCAGTATTTGAAATTGGGAGCTAACTCTGTTCTCAAAAGAGGGTTAAGTATTTTTGTAAAAACTGAGATAAACAGCAACCCCTCGAGTTCCCTCCCACTGTGGAAACTTTTCTGTCCTCTCAATAAATCCTCTTTCTAAAAAAAAAAAAAAGAAAAAAAAATACAATTCACATACCATACAAATTCATCCATTTAAAATGTACAATGAAAATTGTTGGTCAGGTTCGATGGCTCAGCCTGTAATCCCAGCACTTTGGGAGGCCAAGGTGAGTAGACTGCCTGAGCCCGCAGGTTCGAGACCAGCCCAGGCAACTTGGTGAGACCTCGTCTCTACAATAAATCAAAAAATTAACTGGGTGTGGTAGTACACGCCTGTTGTTCCGGCTACTTGGAAGGCCGAGGTGCAAGGATCACCGGAGCCCAGCAGGTCGACGCTGGGGTAGCTGTGAGTGTGCTGTTGCACCCAGCCTGGATGACAGAGTGAGACTCCAACTCAAAAAAATAAAAAAAGTTCGGTATATTCACAGAGTTATGCAACCATCATCACAATCTAGTTTTGAATATTTTCATCACCTCAAAAGGAATCTCCATATCTATTAGCTGTCATTGTTTATTCCCCACTCCACTCCCTCCACATACACACTTACACTTAGGCCCTGGCAAACACTAATCTGCTGTCTCTTTAGATTTGCCTATTTTGGACACTCCTATAAATGACATCATACGATATGTGGACTTTTGTGTCTGGCTTCTTTAACTTAATATAGTGCTTTCAAGTATCATCCATGTTATAGGTATATCAGTGGTTTATTTCTTTTCAGGGACAAATAATACTCCATTGTATGATTATGCCACATTTTGTTTAGACCTTCATCTGATTGATCGGCATTTGAATTGTTTCCACTTTTTTGACTATCATGAAAAATGCTGTTATGCACGTCCGTGTTCAAGTTTCTGTGTGAACATTGTTTCTAGGTATTTGTTTTTAATTAAAGGATTTTCTTGTCAAATACTCTTGTGAGTAGCTATTGGTGGGTCCTAAGAAAATGATGACTGGAATGACCTACTAAAGCATTGGCTAGTGACTGGTGAGGGTTAAAGGCTTTCAGAGGGCCAGGCGCAGTGGCTCATGCCTGTAATCTCAGCACTTTGGGAGGCTGAGGAGGGATGCCTGCCTGAGCCCAAGGGGTCAGACAGTCTGGGCAAATAGTGAGATTTTGTCTCTACAAGAAAAATGTAAAAAGCAGAATGTAGTGGCATGCACCTGTAGTCTCAGCTACTCAGGAGGCTGAGGCAAGAGGATCTCTTGAGCCCAGGAGGTCAAAGCTGTACTGAGAGGTGATTGTGCCACTGCACTTCAGTCTGGGCAACAGAGTGAGACCCCACCTTAAAAAAATGGCTTTCAGGGGACTTTGATCATAGGATAGCTAGCATTCTGTGACAGTTGGAATAGACAAAACAGAGACCAAAGCAAGAATGCATCTTTTACCCTCATTAATACAAAAAATCTAGAAATGAGTGACTGTAAGAAGCAAAACAGACCTCCATATGATGTCTGATCTTATCTGCCTTCTGGCATGGTCAATAGCATAGTTTATTATAGTAGGTTTAAAGCGATGATTGGAACATCAAAATGCAGTTAACTTAACCAGTTCATTGTGTTAGAAAAATATAAAAATGCTTAAGGGGAATCTGATTCATTAGAACAAGAAGTGAATCTAAATATAAAGAAATAAGAGATGAGGAGAAATGCTCTCATGTTTTTTTTTCTCCCTGAACATCCTGAAAACACAGTGGGTAATTCATACAAAGCCTAAGCTACACTGTGCCTTTTGTTCAACTCTGCCCTTCAGCTCTTCCGTGTGTCATATGTGGAATTTATTTACACCTTTCTTGATCAAGCCATGCCTAGTTATTCAAACTTGTAAACAGTCGCTTAAATATTTGAATGGACTAAATCTATGAAACGAAGCCAGTCATTCACGTTTTCAGTTCCAAAATGATCGAATCACCAGGAACATAGGCTTTATTGTTTTCCTTATAATCAAAGAAAACATGATAGTGAATTTGATTTATCAGGGTCTTGTTCAACCATGTTTCATAAATAGCCACAAAATCAGCTATTTTTAATTCACCCTTTTTTTCAGCTGCCTTAACCTATTGCAAGACAGCCAGCTAGATTAGTTGCAAAGAAACTGATTTGGTCACAAAAATTATGATTTTTTAAAAAGTCTAATTTTGAATAATATTTGCCAATCCTTAGATTATCTCCCAGTGCTGGTTATATAGTTCTTTTCTAAACAAAAATGGGCTGTGGCGATCTTTTTTCAATTTATGAGACATTAGTAACAACGAAGAAAACAGCTGTGTTGATTTATCAATCTAATAATCAGCAGCAGTATACCAAAGATTAAGACATATTTGCCCCCAAAGAATCAATATTCTTGCTGAGAAAAGCAAGATATATGCATGAAAGAATTTTGAGAATACCATAATATATTAATTACATTATCTCTGTCAAAGGAATTCAGACATGGGAGAGATAAACATGGGCTCAAACAGTTAAAGATGACATCATGGATAAAATAAGATTTAAGCTGTGTCTGAAGTTTGGGGAAGATTTGATCAGAATAAGGGAAGAGTATTTCTGGTAGGGGCAACAGTATGAACAAAGGCGGAGTTGAAAGACAGCATAATGTGGAGTGGAAGACACATGCTTAGGAACAAATGAGAAGTGAGGTTATTTGTGCTGGACAGGGAAGATTATGGTGAGTCTTGGAAGTTAGGTAGACATCCAGAGGCTGCTCCTGCCAAAGCTGGGAGCGTCTCACCAGAGCTGGGTGTGTCCAGTTGGATTTTATTCAAAAGGAGCTGCTGGACTAGTATATTAGTAAAGACCAAGAGTGGGGATATAGAGAAGAGCTTGCAGTTGTGGCCAAATCAATTCAAGGATTCACTGCCTAGTGCCTACTTTGTGCATTCCAGGCACTGGTTTGGATGCTTCAAGGATTATAAGGATGAACAAAGTGAGAATCCCTGACATCATGGAGTTTGTAGTCTAGACATGCACATTACTATGCTAGCAGAAGAAAGAAATGACTATTTTAAATACAAATAATGTGTTGAAGAGGCACAGAATGAGCACTGATTCTATCTGGGTAACGGAATAAGTGACATTTTAACTTGATATTAAAAATAATTAGGCTTTTTGGCCAGGCATGGTGGCTCATGGTGGCTCATGCCTGTAATCCCAGCACTTTGGGATTCGAGTTCGAGACCAGCCTGAGCAACACAGTGAGACTCCGTCTCTATATTTTTAAAAAGTTAAAAATGTAAAAATAACTATAATTAGGTTTTTTAGCAGTGATAGGAGAGTGGATTTGCTCAAGGTAGAGGAACCAACAGGGGCAATGAAATAAAGTAGGATGTGTTTTGGAAAAGGCAAGAAGTTCAGCAAGTCAAGAAAGTAGAATGAAGGCATCCCCTTGGATCCCCTCCTACTGTGAGAGCCTTTCTCTCCTCTCAATAAATCCTGCTTTCAAAAAAAGAAAATGAAAGAAAGAAAGAAGAAGGAAAAAGAAAGAAAGAAAGAAAGAAAGAAAGAAAGAAAGAAAGAAAGAAAGAAAGAAAGAAAAAGAGAAAAAAAGAAAAAGAAAAGAAAGTAGGATGCATAGAAGAACCGCATAGGGCTAGGATAAAGCTGAAAAGTTGGCTATGGCCAGGGGGAAGGAAAAATGTCAGAAACGGGAGTTTGGACTCATCAGATGACTTGTAGCCACTGTAAGTTCTTGAGGGAAGAGTGAATTCATTTTCTCGCATATTTGTTGAGTCTACTGTGTAAAAAACCCTTGGCCATCAGAGGCATGTTTATGGGTGATGAGTCCGGTAGCAGGAGACAAAACAGACCTGAAAGTGGATGATATTGAGATCAGGAAGGTCAACTAGAAAGAAATCCATTACAGTAATCTGAGAGTAAAAATATGAGGTCAGGAAAATGAAAGGGGGAAAAGAGAAAGAAATCATGAGATGGGACAGTTTCAAGGAAAATATGTAACTCTTGGTGGCTAATTGTACACGGAGTATAAAGTAGTCAGGGGAGCTAAAAGGTGCCTGATGTATGGATCCCCTGTGATTAAGAGACTTTTGGTTACAAGTTGGCAAATACAGATGTTATGTTGCAAGAGTGAACTGAATGGACATGGTTGAGTGCCATGGTTTTTATTTATAGTTCATTTGAGGTATCAGGTAACTAATACTCCGTTGAATTGCTCAGATTGAAACATAGATCTGGGAGATAGTTGAAGCCAATGAGATTAAATAAACTTCTGGAGAATGGGAGAATGAAGAAAAGAAACATTTTTGAATGTTAATCATGTTCTAGACACTGAATGTGGAGAGCGAATACAGAAGAGTGAAGAACAGAGTCTTTGGGGGAAAGTACAAAGTTAAGGAACAGGAAAGGGATCAGCAAACAAGATGGGCTAGAAATTCCCCCCCAAAAGTAAAAAGATAAGTTGCATACTGTGCTGAATCTTATTTTTTTTTTTTGAGTTGGAGTTTCACTCCGTTGCTCAGGCTGGAGGGCAGTGGCACAACTCACTGCCACCCCAGCGTCAACCTGCTGGACTCCAGCGATCCTTCCGCCGCAGCCTTCCAAGTAGCCAGAACTACAGGCACATGCTCCTACGCCCAGCTAATTTTTCGATTTATTGTAGAGATGAGGGCTTGCCAAGTTGCCAGGACTGGTCTGGAACCCGTGGGCTCAGGCAATCCACTTGCCTCAGCCTCCCACAGTGCTGGGATTACAGGCTGAGCCACTGAGCCCAGCCAAGAATAATGAATCAAACAGTTTGAATATCCAGAAGGATTAAAAATGGGAATAAAAGTGAATTTGCTGAGGAATCTTGGTGACATTTAATTCAGTTCTATTCCACAATTATTTCTTGAGTACCTACTATGTGTTTAGCACTAAAGAACTGGAAACAACCTCATGAAAACTGTAGTTTAGTAGAGAAGAAATACAAGGAAACTGTCAATTATGAGACAATCTCATAAGTACAACCTAGGGGAGACACAGGGTAGCACATGTAGCATGTGAGGAAGGCCATCTGTCTGAGACTTGAGGGGTCTGGGAGGCTTTTCAGGGGAAATATTTAAATGGGTACCTACAGGGTGAGTTGGGATTAGCTAGATGAGAGGCAAAGGGATTGATACAAGCAGGAATCACTGTACAGGGATCCATAGAGAAAAGAAAACAGGAGCGACCACTCAAGCAACTGAAATAAGTAGTAGTCTAAAGTGAGTGACTTTGTAGAGATATTGTTGAGGAGGTAAGCAGGGGTCAGCTAATGAACCTTACAGGGCTGTGTCAAAGACTTTGAATTCAATCCAAATTGGCATTAGGAAACTGCTGAAAGATTTATGCAAGAAAGTGACATAATCAGGTTTGTGCATTAGAAAGATCCCTCTAACTGCACATGGATGGTGCAAAGTAAGTTTGGACTGATCAAGCATGAGGCTGTTATAGTAGTTTAGGAAAGAGATGGTGTTGGAAGAAATGGAGAGGAGTGGGTGGACTCAATAAATATTTAGGAGATTGAATGGACAAGTCTTGCTAGTTAGTAGTGGGAGGTTTTGGGAGAAAAAAAGTCAAGAATGACATGAAGGTATGTGACTTGGATGACTGAGTGGATGCTGATATAGGAATCACTGGTCGAAGAGTAGTTTTGAGAATAGAATATAATGAGCTCAGTTTTGTTGATGTTCATTTTAAGGTACTTGCTGGACATTCTAGTGGAGACGTATAGTAGGCAGTTTACGACATGTATCTCAAGTTCAGGAGAGTGATTTAATCCAGAAATGGAGATTTTGGACAGAACAACAAATAGTTGGCCATCAAATCCATAAGAGAGAATGGGGGTTTTTCTGGGTGGGAATAGGACAAGGTGGTGTTGCATGAGAAGGTGTCTGGGAACAGAACACTGAGTAATATACACATTTAAGGGCTGGGCAAATAAAGAGGACCCAGCACAAAAAACGGAGGGGGGCAGGTTGTATGTAAGGTTCAGCAAAGAAAGAAGACTGCAATTTCAGAAGTCTGTAGCAGAGGGCATTTCTAGGTGGGGGAAGCCTATGTTATTTGTTGATGGAAAGAAAAGGAGATGATAAAGAGAAATACAGTGAAGATGTGGCTAGGTAATGGACAGATGCTAGAGCAAGTGCTTTCAGGAAACACAGCAGCGGAGGCATGAAGAACCATAGAGGAGAGCCCTTCTTTCCTTTAATAAGAACATGGACAGGAGGAGAAAGCTGAGAAAGGGGATGGGGTGTTGGTAGCAGAGGATGCTCATGCTGGATTGCCAGAATTTTATCAGAAAAGTAGGAGTTGTGGTATTTATTTATTTACTTCTTTATTTATTTTTGAGTCGGAGTCGTACTCTGCTGCTCAGTCTGGAGTGCAGTGGCACACTCATGGCCACCGCAGCCTCGACCTGCTGGCCTCAGGTAATCCTTCCCCCTCAGTCTTCCAAGTAGCTGGAACTACAGGCACGTGCCACCACACCCAGCTAATATTTTTTTTTTTGTAGAGACCAGGTCACGCCAAGCTGCCCAGGCTGCTCTCAAACCCCTGGGCTCAGGCAATCCTCTTGCCTTGGCCTCTCAAAGTACTGAGAATACAGGTGTGAGCCACTGAGCACCCGGCGGAGTTGCAGTTTTCTGAGGAGCATGAATGTCAGGAAAGGAAATGAATTAGTTGAAAGAAAAGATTGTGCCTCAGATGCTTTTAGGTTGCAAACTACACCATTCCTGACAAATATCCACTTATAATTTAGGTATTTGTAAGTAGTTTGTGAATGTTTAAAATGGTTGAGTAGCATCACTATATCCAAAAGATCCTAGACTTGCAGGACTAGCAGGTGCAGGAGATGCCAGGCAGAAAAGTCACATTTTTCTAATATTGCTCTCAGCAGAATTAGACTGGTTTACATAGTCTAAAACAATAAGTCTGAGAGTTTATTCTTAGCTAGAATTAAGTATATTTATATATCTTTAAGATTCAGCATCAATAATGAGTTCTAATTTTGATATACTATTAATAATTATAATTGCTACCACTTAATGAGTACCTAGTAATTTTTTTTTTTTTATATTCGGTGGTTCTCAACTAGGGACAATTTCCCCTCAACCCTAGGAGATTTTTGGCAATGTCTGGGGACATTTTTGGTTGTCGGGTCTTGGTGAGGTGGGTGTGGGTAGAGGTTGAAAATGCTGCTACATGTCCTACAATGCACAGGACAGGCCCTTGAAGCAAATCATTACATGGCCACAAATGTCAGGAGTGCTGAGGGTAAGAAATCCTGCTTGGCAGCTATTATTTTATGTATTTTTCACAACAAGGGAGGTATAATAAGGGAGGTATAATTCTCTTTAATACACAGATAACGAAACAGAGAATTAGAAAGGTTAAGTAATTTTTTTTTTTCTTTTCCTTTTCCTTTTTTAATATTTTTTTTGAGTCTGGATCTCACTTTATCACCCGGGCTAGAGTGTAGTGACATGATCCCGGTTCACTGCAGCCTTGACTTCCTGGGTTCAAGCAATCCTTACGCCTAAGCCTCCCAAGTTGCTAGGACTGGGACTATGAGCATGTACCACCACATCTGGCTAATTTTTTATTTTTATTTTTTGTGAAGACAAGATCTCACTATGTTGAGTAGACTGGTCTCGAACACCTGAGCCCAAGCAACCCTCCCACTTCAGCCCACCCAAATGTTAGGATTGCAGGTATGAGCCACCATGCCCAGACCAAAGTCAATATTTAACTACTTATATGGCATTGCCACTGTGTATTAAAGATACAGACTACTACAAAACCCTTATATCTTTTAATAAGTTGTTTTCTATAAATACATGTATTAATAAGACAAAACTTTCATTCCCTCTATCTAAGTTTATCAAGGGTCCACTGTTCAACTCCAACTTTCTCTACCTGTGGATTACATAATAGAATTGTCCTATTGAAGACAGACTTGAGTCAGGAGTATCAAAAGTGTACGTTCCAACTTGACGTGCTTTGCCACTGTGGGTACCTTCCAATTTCTAAAAAATCAAAATTTCCATATGATGGCCAGTTGCAGACCCATTCTCAAATTCTTTTCAACATCCACATGATGAGACGAATTCTTTCTGTGCTTTTGGAAGTACAATTGGACTCCAGGACTGATACTATTCATTATGCAAACTACCCAATTGCTTCTTTTTTGTTGATAAAAATAAATTTTATTGAATGAAGAAGTCAAACAAAAAAGATGGAAACATTTTTAGTCGTTTATGTACTTTTGATAACCTAATAGGAAAATGTGAATGGAAATCTATAGTCTTTATAGATAAACGAATTTTCCTGAGTCTCTAATAAGTTGGGTAAATTGCTAATTTTCCCTGCTTATAAATCTTACATGATTTTTTTTAATTTTAAAAATGTGGGGTACAATTCAGGGTTAGGTACATACATGGTCATTGTACAGGTAAGGTGTGGTTTCCCTTACTGATCCAATTGCTTCTGGATAATCACTAGGCAGGAGCCCAAACTCCAACCATGCCACACAAGTCCAGATCAAAAAGTTCTTAGTGAATATGTTACTTTCATGGTTCTATTTTTCTTTTCTTTTCTTTTCTTTTTTTTTGCTATTTTTGAGCCACTGTAACTGTGAACTTTTCCCTTGTAGAACTGTGTCAAGGAAATAAAACTAAGTTCAATTCTCCCTTGCTTCCATGTTGAACATTCTCCCAATTTGTGTTCTTCAAAATGTGAGTGTAAATTATTGTGTGGTTCATATCTTCTTCCCATATGTATCTAGGGTGAAGTGACCTACTCTTTCTGGTTTTCCTGATACTGTCTGGTTTTAAAACCAAAATCCCCTCAGTCCTAGGCAGTAGGGATATTGTCTCCCCTAAGTGTACCCAGTTATAATAATAATTGATAGAGAATAAAAGCTAATACTACCAGTACTGCTAGATGATGCTGAATCAAAAGAAGGCTTAGTATCAGGACTCAGCTTGGGAAACAATGATCAATCATTTTTGGCACTCCTCTGGATTTTCAAAGAAGATGATTTTTGAAACAGGAAAATTCAATCAATCTGTGATATCACATCAATAGGTTACTGTGAGTGGGACTTTCATAGGACATCATTTGTCAGCAAAAACTTCACACTGTAGCACAGTGGCTCTTAAGTTTGGCTGCATATTAAAATCACTTGGGGTGCTTCAAAAGATCTGGCTGCCCAGGCTGCACACAAGACCATTTAATCTCTTTGGGTGGGATTCAGACTGTTTTCAAAGTCCCTCCAATGGTTACCCTATACAGGCAAGGCTGAGAACCATTGCTATAGCATTGCCATGGTCTGAATATGTGTGTCCCCGACAACTCACATGTTGAAACTTAATCATCAGTGTGATGGTGTCAGGAGATGGAGACTTTGGAGGATAATTAAGTCGAGGGTGTAGACCCCATGAACAGGATTAGTGCTCTTAAAAAGAGATCCTGGAGAGCTGTTTTGCCTCTTTCACCATGTGAATAAGGAGGACACAGCAAAAAGGTGCCATCTATGAACCACAAAGCAGGCCCTCACCAGATACCAAATCTGCCAGCGCCTTAATTTTGGACCCCCAGACTCCAGAAACGTGAGCAATACATTTCTGTTGTTTGTAAACCACCCAGTTCATGACATTTTGTTATAGCAGCCTGAACTAAGACAAACACAATGCTTCCCATTTCTTCATTGTGGATGTAGCTGAGCTTCTGAGGAGATGGAACTAGTAGCTGTCCCGATTGCGCCTAGGTTGCAGGAGGGAAGGCTTCCAAGAGGGCTCTGCTGCCCATCACATGTTACATTATCCTAAATGCACCATTGAAGACCAACAATATTCCTCTGGAGGCATAATAGTCCTCTGGAGCAGAAAACAAGGACTTAAGTTTTTGAAGAATATTCTGTCTTCAAGAAGCCCAACTCAAATGTTTGGAAAGGTTCAACTATTCTTTTTTAAACTATTATTATAAAGAGGTGGGGTACAATTCAGGATAAGGTAAATCACCTATTCTTACAATTGTATCTGTCCCATAAGATGAAAGATTCCATGAGCAAGGGCATGATAATAACAATGCCTCACCACCGCCAGGCCTAATAACTGAACTAAAAGTGGTTTTATAGTGGGTTGAGTGAAACCAAGGCGTGGCGGGAATCAAGTAGGTAGTTGGGGTTGGAAGAGCCCTGAGGAAGAGGGAAGGTGCTGCATGAGGAGCCAATAGGGAGCAACCACGAGCCTCACCTCACCGCCTCACCAACCTCACAAGGGTGCCTCCAGGTGAGGCTTGGAAATGAAGTCAGGGCTTATATAAGCACAATCTAAACGATCCAACTGCTTTCTAGAGGAGTTTGTATGGCCAATTATTCCTAAGTGGCTTATTTGAGAGTGTAAAATTAGGTTTGCACATGCCTCACATTCTACCTCTTCCATAACATTAGAGTTAGTGGAACTGGAATAGGAAAAAGAGACTCCAAAACCTCATCCTTTGAAGCAAAATAAGCTCACATTGCCTTGTCTGGGTCGGTATGGCAATAAACAAATCTTACCCCTCTTCACCTTGTGCATTCAATAAGGGTTGCGTAGTGACGGGAGCCAAGGATTTTGCTTAGCACTGTACAAATGACACCACTGAGATGATTCCTCTGACTCGTAAAGCCATCCCCAAACTACTCTCAGCAATTGTTATTCCTTTAAGGATTGAAAACTGGCTGGTGCTGAAGGGCTTTTATTAACTGAGATAGGTAACACCTTTGGCTAGGAATTCCTAGCCAGAAAACAATATCCTGGCTTCATTTTCCAGGTGTCCAAGTTGATTGTTTTTGCCATTCCTCATTGTTTTCTACTTCCTGGGTTCTCCATTCTCTTCCTTTGTCTCTCCTTCGCCCCTTATTCATTCTCTGTCTCTCTCTCTCCTCTCTCTTTCATACGCACACCCCACAAAACACATACACACACAGCTATTGGAAACTCCTGGCTTAAGCCTTATCAGCCAAGACCTTGTCAGTGATTACTTGACAGCTAGCTGAGAGCGAGATAGATGATGGGAGGAGAAAGCAGATGCTATGAAAGACAAACAGTTTAGGGGATAAAACTGAATAACGATTCTATCCTGGACTATCGATTTTTCCAATGGGAGAGAGAGAAATCAAGGGTTACATATCCAAATAAAGATCTGTTAGGCATTTATGTATACCCTTTGCTTTCAGGAACAAAGTATTTTAATTGAATTGCTTGGGGGTGGGGAGCAGTGCCGAGGGTCACCTGAAATATATAATGTAATAGGGCTGTTTCATATCTCTTTACACAAGGGGAAGCATTCAGATCTCAGGAATACCACTGAGTTGTCTGTGCTATGAGACTGAAGGAAAATTCCATTTTTATCATCTCTGAATGATAAAGCTCCACATTCCTAAAATAGCTTAAAGCAGCAAAAGTCGAAATCCTTCTCAAATTCATAACACAAGTAAACTTGGAACCACATATAGAATCGTTTGAGCATTTTGATCGATCTGCAGCTATGCAAGATATAATTCAGGAAGAGTTAAAACATACAAACAAACTTGGACTTGAAAACCTTTCACCTTTGTGAGAATCTTACCGAAAACATCAGAACAGGTATGTCATAAAATACGGTGTGCTCATCTTTAACATACAACAGACAAAAATTATGAAATCCAAGGAAATGGTGATAACTTTGGAATATTGGTAGTTTCAAGGAATGTGAATAATAGCATAAACATTTTTGGTGCTGGAACAAGGAATGGGCGGGGGGAGACCAACTTCATATCTAACCTCAAATAATTCATTCGGTTTCATCGGTTTTTATCAGGAATGTTGGTTAGTAAGCATGCTGAGAGTGAGGATTTAGAGAAAAAATGTGCTGTGTCTATAGAGAGCAAAGTGCTGAGTGGGTTTGATTCAAAATTCACCACAGGCCAGGAAAAAGATTTTGCAAAACTCTGGCCCCTTTTGCTCACACATGGCCTTGGCTATGTGTAAGCCTCACATTCAGTAGCTGCATTTGGTTTTCAAAGAGCAGGGTCATTTTCTCAGCCTACACTTCTCATTAAGTTCCAAACACTTCCTTAGGATATGAAACCTCCCCCTTCTCTTTCACCGCTCCTAGTAAAGCCAGCCTGTTCAGACAATACTGAAAGGGGCTGCTCTTTGGTGCTTAGACAGGATGTTCCATTGATATATCTTGCTGGGACAGCCCATAAGCATTCGTCTGTTGGTGTCTCATACAAACGCGAACTGTTTCTACTCAGACTGAATTAAATGTTTTATATAAAAACTGTGTGATGTTTTCAGCATTCACTCAAGAAGAATTTAGTGATTACTCAGTCTAGGCAAGGTCCTGGGCAGGGTCTTGGAACAGGAAGAAGGGTGCAGGAAGAGGTGAAGCTCGAGGAATTGTTGAAGAGATAGAAAGATGAGCAAGCTGTAGCACCTACCTTTAATAATCATAGCGAGTATTTATTGAGCAGTTACTCTGCGCCAGGTACTGTGCTTATGGCTTAACATGAATTAGATTACTTAAACTGTATGACATTACTAGACTCACTTTTGTAAATGAAGAAACTGAGACTCAGATTAAGCCCAAAGGCACACAGCTAGTGATGGAATCAAGGTTTAAGCCTGATCTGTTTGACTCCAAAGCCAGAACCTGTAACCATTAGACTTTCAAGCCTTCAAGGATGGAGAATCTGGCAGGGAGGAAAAAAATACTTAATGACCTCTAATAAAAGGCACCATATGGTAAGTGCCATAAAAGATATAAGCAAACTGCCATGGGAGTGCAAATTAAGGAGTATTTAATCTCTGGGAAGTCTTCATAGAAGGAGTAAAAATTGAACTGGGCTTTAAATGATAAGTAGGATTTTGGTAGATGGAGATGTGGGAGAGGGTATTTCGGGTAAAGGCATTAAATCACAGAATGACACATACAGTGTAATTGGAGCATTACATGCATCATAGAATAAGGGATTATAATTAAAACGCTGTAGAGCTTGGCACCCCATTGTGATGTACCTTGAACACCAAGTCAGGATATCAGGGTTTTATTCCTTTTGTAACAGGCAGTGGAAAGTCAATTATTTTTTTAAAATTATTTATTTATTTTATTTTTATTTTTTGAATGGGAGTTTCAATCTGTCACCTGGAGTGTAGTGGCACAATACTGGCTCACCATAGTCTTGACCTCCCAGGCTCAGATGATCCTTCTGCTTCAGTCTTTGTGTAGCTGGGACTACTGGCATTTGCCACCATGTCCGTCTAATTTTTTTTTTTTTTTTTTTGTGGAGATGAGGTTGCCCAGGCTGGTCTTGAACTCCTGGGTTCAAGCAATCCTCCCACCTCAGCCTCCCAAAGTGCTGGGATTACAGGTGTGAGCCACCATACTTGGCCAATAATAGTTTTTGTGCAGGCAAGTGACATGATCAGATCTGTGATTTGGAAAGAGAATACTGGTGGCAGCTTCAGTATTGGATGGGGTAGCATATAGATTAAAGGCCAAAGGTCAGTTGTATAACCAGGGATATTGTCTAGGTGAGGAATGGGTAAGAGCCTGAACCAAGGTGTTCCATGGGGAATGGGGAAGAAGCAGCTAACCTGAAACATTTGCACATTTGGTAATGACAGAAATTGGTAACTGAATGAGAATGAGAGAGAAGGATCTGAGGAGAATGTCAACTTTTCTAGTCTGATTGATTAGGTAGATTTGTTTTGTCCCTGATTAGAACAGTGGACATAGGACAAAGAGTAAAGTTGAGAGGAGAGAACAGCTGTTAGTTATATCTGAAGCTCAGAAAAAAGGCAAGAGTATAGGTTTGAGGGTCAGCCAGCAAGAGAAGGGGAAGAAACACTCAGGGAGAATATTATTAAATAAGAGAACATTTTCTGCTTCAGGCAATATGATAGGTGTGTGGAGAAACCCTCTCCAATAAAGAATGCCTTAAAAGCCGGATAAAATATTTAAAATGTTATTTTAAAACCGGAGCTGAGCTGAAGTTAAGTAAGGGAAACAATCAGAAGCCAGACAATAAAGCCCAGTTTTCTGGAGGTAATCGAGGCAGAGTTTGTCTTGGGAGTATCTGCTTATCCCTGGTGGCCTAGAGTCAGTATGAAAAGGATGGTGTGGTAGGACTAAGACAGGATATAAAGCCTTGGACCCAAGCAAGGCAGTCAGGCCAACTGGAGATCCTGTCACGAAGCTAATATCCTCTAACAGTGACTACCTCGGTGCGTGACTTAGAAAATACCCTATCTATATATTAAAGGTTCTTACCTGCCTAGGGATTAGGCAGGAAAGTGTGGGGGGAAATATTTTCCCCTGAGAAGTCACAACACTCAAGCACTTTTGGGAGCAGAAATCTATCTCTATGTCTTCAAAACCACCACTCAGAAAGTTGATGGTGGTCCTTGGGTAACAGCACTCCTAGATACATCACAGTAACAAATGAAAGTTTTCTCTGGAAGAATTTTAAAGTAGCCTCAAAGAAGTCTCACAGATAAAATTCCAAAGAGCATGAGCTCACAATGAAAAAAATCACTGAACCTGCAAGGAATAAGCCATCATGAATGGGAACACTCATAATGAGTCTGAGTGAGAAACAGACTCACAAAGGTAAAAATGATCAGATATAGACTATAAAGCAAAACAAGTATGTTCAATATGTGAATAGAAACAAAAAGGAAATTTAAAGATGATTAAGAAACAACGGACTATGAAAACTGAGCAGGTAGATTTGAAAAAACAAAGACCCAAATGGAATTTGGAGAAGTGAAAAATATGGTAATTGAACTACAAATCAATACCACCCTGGATGGATTAAACAGAAAGCTGAGGAGAATTTATGAATTGGGAAACAGGTCAGATGATATTACCCAGCAAGAAGCACCAGGAGACAAAAATTATGAAAAAAAATCTGAAAGAGGATAAGAAACATTGATGGCATTAAAAAAAAGTCTAAGATACATTTAACTGAGGTTTTAGAAGTTGATAGTACTATTATAATTTCTCCTAAACTGTAAGCACTATGAAGGTGGGGAGAGTGTCTATTTTTTTTCTAACATTGTATTTTCAACAAGTAAAACAGTACCCAATATACAGCAAGCACCCAATAAATACATATTTGTAAAGTAAAAAAAAAAGTTGATAGAAGAAAAAATGCTAAAGGAGTGATATATTCAAAGAGATAAAGTGCTAAAAAATTGAAAGGATTTAATGTACATGAAAAGAGAGGGGAAAGCACAGTAGCTTGAATAATACCATCACTGAAAGGGCAGTTGGAGGAAAGAGGACTTGGCAAAGAAAACGGAAAATGACTTATTAGGGTGAGGGGAAGAACAGCTGAGAGAATCCCATATGATCAAATCAAAGAGGGAGCACACTTCAAGATCATGGTCAATAATTTTCAATGTTGCCGACAAGTCAAGAAAGATGACAATCAGCAATCATTTATTGAGTGTCTACTATGTGCCAGGTAGGGGCACACAAAGATGAATAGTGTGTGATCCTTGTACTCAAAGTTACAGAAGAAATCTAAAGAAGGGATTGCAATCCAATATGATTGAGGCTATAACCAGACATGAACAAATACTCTATGAGTAGAGAGAAGAAGGTTTTCTTCCTGTGTAAGGAAGGATCTTTCTTTCTAATGAGCTCTCCTCAGCTGTTTATCTCATGGTGGATTTTTTAGAATTGTGAATTGACATTTATCTTTTATCAAAATATCGCCTTTACACACAGACTGTCAGCTCTTTCTCCCTCTTTATCTGCATCTCTCTGGGGCATGTAATATTTAATAAAATTCCAGTATCTGGTATAAGCATGAATAGCAGATCTTTAAATAACATTTACATATCTGTTCTCAGAGTCTGGGTCAATAGTACAGACTTCCTTCTCCTTTCCATTCGTCTTGCCCCCAGTTTGGTTCAGGATCACATCACATTCACCTGGGCTTTTCATAACCTCCATATTTTATCTCTGATCATAACATTCCCAGCTCAAACCCTCATTCATCTTAATACAACCCTTTTCATAGCACCATGACTTCATGGTGGAGACATTCAATAAATATAAATGCTGAAAGAATGTTTGATCTAAAAATAAACAGAAGTAAATCTCCCATCGTCATGTGAAGAATTTCATTTTCCAAATCAACTAACAAAGATATCATTTGAAGGTATATTTTACCTACTTGTTTGCTTGCCTTCTGTACAACTTCATTCCGAAAAACACAGTAGTCAGTGGTTAAATGTGTATGTATGTAAAGTTATGTTCACATTGCAAGTTTGTATTTCATTTAACAAGGATTTGCTGAAATCAATTGCGTGTGTCTCTGCTATTTCTTGCAGAAAGTACAAAGACATAAGCAATACAAATAAGACCACTGAGACCTGTCACACAAGGCAGAATATTATATATATTCTACAACAGAGGTCTAGCTTAGGTGCAATGGGGTGAGTCATAAGAGAGAACCGCACATCTAGATCAGGAAGGGATAAAATAAGATCCCATTGAGTGGGTGTTGTTTGAATTGGGGCTTCAATGATATATGATTTGGTAGGCAGAAACTTAGGGAAAAGGATGGTGGGGAGGAAGGAACACATTCCAGGCATGAGTTACATGGCCAAGGAGAAGGGGCCAGAATTTGTTGAAGTGGATCCATTCAGAGTTGCATTAATTTGTGAGTGAAAGAAATTTGATTCCAGTTGCTGAAACACATGAGGGTTTATTTGTCTCATGTAACGAGAAGTCCAAAGGTAGGCGGTTGCTAGTGTTGGTTTAGCAGTTCAAGAATGTCAGGGCTGTTTGTAATTCTCTTGACCTTTCCCTCATAGCCCCAAGTCTGCTGGAACTTTAAGCATCACATTCAAATACCAGGCAGTGGGTAGAAGGGAAGAGTCAAAAGGCAAAAAGGACTTCCCAAAAGCCCTACCCCGTAACTCCTGCCTGTATCTCATGGTCCATCTTTGTCTTCAAGAAAGACTAGGGAGCATAGATATTTTTTTAGCTGGGCACATTATTGCAGTAAGGAGGCAGGGGAGAACAGATATTGAGTAGGCAGTTAACAGTCTCTTCAAAACAGAAGTCAAGTTTGGCTTGAGCATAAAAAGTGGAGATACTATTTCTTACCCATGAACCGACTGATTTGGAAAGAAGGAAAACAGATTCCTTGTATCTGGTATCATTTTTGTTTTTCTGTAGTTTTCCATTTACTTGCCTGCAATGAAATCTATGGTCACGGTAGAGGGTGTTATGGGAGCATAGGGGAAAAGCACCTGCAGTAGCTCAGGAAGACTTCCCATAGCAGGGATGCCTGAACTAAACCCAGCAGATGGATCTGGTTGAGGCTGGTAGGTGAATGGTAGCTTTGGCAAAAGCCCAGAATAGGAAAGAAGATGGAAGGCTTGGGGAACTGCAATCATTTCACGCTGGCGAATGCAGAGTGCCATAAGGATATGGTGAGAAAGGGGGCTAGAGATAGGTAGGGTCCAGATAGTGACAACTTATAAGCCACGGTAAGGGGATCGGATTATATCACTATAGTTGGGGTCCCACTCTGTCACCCAAGCTTTTCATGGAGGTTATGAAAAGCCCAGGTGAATGTGATGTGATCCTGAACCAAGCTGAGGGCAAGTCAAATGGAAAGAAGAAGGAAGCCTGTACTATTGGCCCAGACTCTGAGAACAGATATGTAAATGTTATTTAAAGATCTGCTATTCATGCTTATACCAGATACTGAAATTTTATTAAATATTACATGCCCCAAAATGATGCAGGTCTCACTCTGTCACCCAAGGAGTGCAGTGGTACATTCATGACTCACCACAGTCTAAACTTTCTGGATTAAAACTATCCTGCTGCCTCAGCCTCTCAAGTAGCTGAGACTGCAGTTGTGTGCCACCAACCCTGACTAATTTTTTTTTTTATTGTAGAGATGAGGTGTTGCTATGTTGCCCAGGCAGGTCTCAAACTCCTGGACTCAGGCAGTCTTTTTGCCTTGGCCTCCTAATGTGCTGGGATCACAGGCATGAGCCACTGCACCCAGCCTATCACTAGCTTTTAAATTTAAAAAAGAACACCCACAAATATATTCTCAATTCCTTGCTTAATCTCTGCCGTTTTTCCTGATGTATTTTGTGAAGGCATCTTGTTCACCATGTTCATTATACATTCCTAGAGCCTAGAATTGTGCCTGACCCCTGAGGCCTACTCAATGAACCTACGATTTTCATGGAATGAAATGTGTAAAATGTTGCACTATATGTCCAATGAAGTTTTGTTGTCTAAAATCTCTATCCTTTAAGCTGGGATCTTTTTTTTTTTGAGTTGGAGTCTCACTCTGTTGCCCAGACTGGAGTGCAGTGGCCGCTCCCAGCCACCGCAGCCTCAACCTGCTGGGCTCCAGCGATCCTTTCGCCTCAGCCTTACGAGTAGCCGGAATTACAGGCATGCGCTACCACGCCCGGCTGATTTTTTGATTTATTGTAGAGATGAGGTCTCGCTGCCCAGGCGGGTCTCGAACCTGCGGGCTCAGGCAATCCACTCACCTCAGCCCCCCAAAGGCGCGGGATTACAGGCTGAGCCACCGAGCCCAGCTAGCTTTTAAGCCATACATGTAGATGACCTCCTATGTTAGTCCAGGTCCTCCAAGAAGCAGACAAAATGATAGGACTAACAGCACAAGAAATGTATCAGGGGTAATCCCTGTGATAGAAAATGGGGAGTTGCCAGGAGAGCCGCCAGTGTACATTGCAATGTGATGTAAGTCTGACCTTGAGCAAAAGAGAGAAGGAAGGTAGGAAGGGAAGAAGGGAGGGAGGGACGGAGGGAGGGAGGGAAGGAGGGAGGGAGGAAAGAAAGAAGGAAGGAAGGAAGGAAAGAAGGGAGAAGGAAGGAAAGAAGGGAGGAAGAGAGGGAGGAAGGGTGGGGAAAGAAGGAAGGAAAGAAGGGAGCAGGAGGGAGGGGCAAGGAGGAGGGAAGGGGGTCTTAGTTTGCAGAGTAGTTCTAAGGAAAGTTTACCAAGACTGTCTGGGAGTCTTTGAGACAGTCACTAGTCACAGGAGTACAGTGTCTCCCATGGGGGCAGGCCTGTCTAGGATCCTTGTACTGACCAGGAACAACCACAGGAAGTATGACCCCATTGCAAATGCAGTGATGATTTGAAAGCATAGCAGCAGATTGGTTACTCACCCTGAGAGGCATATTTTTATGGCTGCCACACTTGCCAATCCCAGCACTGTCAGCAGGGCTTCTGTCCTGCTTAGTGTCTCCACTCTATTCTGGTTAACAGGGTTTGTTCTTACCTCTATCCCTGCCTCCAAGTCCTAATTTATACCGTTATTCTATAAACTCAGCCATATTTTCCTCTGGGACTGAGGTCAGCCTTGCTCCCTAAGTCTTTCTATGGATTAGGGATCTGACCCTGAATCAGACCCCCATGGCTAGCTCCTCAATCCCAGAGAACAAATGTCCAGCTGTCTAACAAATATCCAGCTGTTGTCTACCCTTGTCATAGGATATTGTTAAGGATACAATGCTACCTTGTTAGCTCCTGGTTTTCTGGAAATCCATCAGTCAGAGATGTTCTACCACCCATCTGCACTGCTCTACCTTCCCCCTATGGGGTAAGTACATTCATTATCTGCCCCTCCCCGGGAGATTTCATGACTCACCCACAGTCACACAAATTAAGTTGCAAGGCTGAGATTTAAGCCAGGACTGTGATTTTTATAGTGTACTTCCTAAACCACTATCTGATGCTGTCTCTCCTTCATAGAACTAGCTATACTGTATTGTAGCCCAGTCTTCACCAGTCCCTACATCCCCTGCCCTCAAGAGGAGAGTTTCCTGAGGGTGAGGACAAGGCACTGATACCTAGTAGAGAGTTAAGAAGTGTTTCTGCAATAGAAGAATTAGGGAAGGGATGAATGAACAAACAAATAAAACTTCAGCAGCCAAGTTGCAGTCATCCCAGACTGACCCCAGCTCTACAGTTTCTGAGGCCTTGGCAGCTCTAAGGGGCTCTGATCCTGTGAATCCAGATGTCTACCAATGAAACCACTTAATAAAGAAACCAGAGCTGCTAGGACGGCACTTTCTGTTCACCCCAGACCCTGAGCTGTGTGCTGATCCAATAAAGAATCTGAATAGTTGACGTTCCAGAAATGTGAGTGATATGATGCTTTCTGCTCAATAAGGAAGAAAGAGCCAAACAATGGGAATTCTGAGATATATTTTCTCTTGGCAAGGTGGGGGTTGCACGAGGGACCAGTGTGGTCATACTGCCTGGAGGCAGCTTCCAGTGTCATCAGACAGAAAAGGAAATGACAACAGCTTTAGACGAGAATAGAAGAACAAATAAAGGTCTTATTGAGAAGCAGGTAAATTTGCAGGGCTCTGGAAGCCTGTAATGGCTCAGGTCTGGCAAGGGTCCTGTCTACCTTTTAACCTAGATCAGTGGATTCCATGTCGTTCCTTACTCTGGGCCTTCCTGTGCACTATGGGCTTGGTATTGAACCAAAGCAGGAAAGGCCTCTTTGTTCTTAACTTTCTCCTCTTCATAGGTCACATGGCCTTCAGAAGTATTGATGTTCCAGGATGACATTAGCAGTTCACACTGGGAAAACCATTTCATCTCTCCAAACCTCAGTCTACTCATATGTAAAATGGATCTGGACCAGATTATTATTATTATTATTATTACTATTTTTTGACTGAGAGTCTCACTCTGTTGCCCAGATGCGATCCTTCCGCCTCAGCCTTCCAAGGAGCCAGAACTAAAGGTGCGTGTTACTATGCCCAGCTAATGTTTTTTGATATATTATAGAGATGAGGTCTCGCCAAGTTGCCTAGGCTGGTCTCAAACTCCTGGGCTCAGGCAATTCTTTCACGTTGGCCTCCCAAAATGCTAGGATTACAGGCTTTAGCCACCTCACCTGGACTAGACCAGATTATTGAGATAATGTGTAGTGTTTAATAGATGACTGGCACACAGTAAACATTTGGTAAATATTTGTTAAATAAGTTCCAGTAAGTTCTGTTACAGAGTTCTCCAGTCCTATGTGAGGCATAAGGACTTTGTCAGGAAAGGACCCATATTCCTGCTTCAGTGGTCACCAGGTTATCTCCCCTCTGAAGAAACTCGAGGAGAATTGATTGGTTATCAACATTCACTATGAGGCAGTGGTGGCTGGAGGACAGAAAGGAAGGAAGTAGATATGAAAGATGTGTCGATGCTATGTTTGTTCTCAAGGATCCTTTTAAAGAACTGCGAAGCAATATTCTTTTTATTTTGTTTTTTGAGTCAGAGTCTCAGTCTATTACCTAGACTGGAGCACAGTGGCATGATCATGGCTCACTACAGCCTTGACCTCCTGGGCTCAGACAATCCATCTGCCTCAACCTCCCAAGAAGCTGGGACTACAGGCGTGCACCACCACACACAGCTAATTTTTTAAATTTTTTTGTAGAGATGAAGTCTCAGTATGTTGCCTAGGCTGGTCTTGAATTCCTGAGCTCAAGCGATCCTCCTGACTTGGCCTCCCAAAGTGCTGGGATTCAGGTGTGAGCCACCGCATCCCATCCAAGGTTTCCTTATTCCTTATGCTTGACTGATTCTTTGCCATTATTTCCATGTGGGGTGCTACCACAACCCCTTTTTCCTAGACATGCTCCCTACCTGAAACACAACAGTAGGCATCTTGTGTATTACAAATTTAAAGTTCACACACACAGAATGTATATACCACATACACACACACACACACCACACACACACACATGCGCACACACACACACACACACACACACAGGATTTCATATCTTTTCATTGTAAATGTTTCTATATATATCTTGAAAAGAAATGGACTCTTAAAACACATAACTACAATACCTATAAAATGAATCATTTCTTAATATTGTCACATGTCCAGTTCATAGGTCATATTTCCCCCAATTGTCTCATATGTATTTTTTTCACATTCAGTTATTTGAATCATGAGCCAAACATGGTCCGTATCATATAATGGCACTTGGTTGATAAGTCATCTCTTTAGTCTCTTTTCATCTGTAGATTTTTACCTCTTTTTCTGTCATTTTTTAAAAAAAATTGAAAACCTGTGCTCTTAACCACATAAGATGGCATCTATGTCTATTTTCAGAGTTATGTCTTTGGAGGAAATGCCCCCCTTCCTAACATATTTCTTGTGTTAAATGTGACTTTCTATTTTACTGTGGAATAGAAGGCGAGCAAACATTTAAAATGTATCTTAGAAATCTTTCCATAGTCATTAGAAACACTGAACAATAACACAATCACCTTGTTTTGTAGGTATTTATTAAAAGATATGGTTTGAGAGAAGAAAGGTCAGCTCTCAAAAAATAACTTCTGCTCCACCCTCTGCAGGGCCAAAGTTCCACTACTAAAGATGTCCCTAAGACTTTAAGCATTGTGAATAACCATGGGGTATGTTCTACTCCCAGTCATTGACATTTTCAACAGTCAGGTTCTGACAGTTTTGATAGGTGGGTGTGGAACGAGGAAGGGAGAAAAAGCCTGCAGAGACCTAGCCCAAATGTCACTGTGAGGTGAAAGCCTCTAAAGACTATGGGGGAGAGGTGAGGAAACCTGAGGAATAAGACACCTATTCAGGAACGGAGCACCCACTGTGGGGAAAAGATGAATGATAGAGATTTACTTCACAGCTTTGCTGTTGACTTGCCTTGTCTATGTATGCTTGAATGATATTAAAAGTATTTAGGAAGCAATATGATATATCAGAAAGATTGAAGTTCTCATTAGTGGCTAACTGAAGGCTCTTGGGGAGCATGCTGGCCAGCTGTGTGCGTAGCATACCCGTAGTTTGCACACTAAGGTACCAGTCCTGCTGCTAAAGGTGTTGTTTTCTCTCTAGCTTGTGCCATTTCAGCTCTGGTCATGTGGACTCATATGGATGGGAGCCTGCTGGCAGGCAAGCACCAGGGTTGCCCCACCCCAGAGGGACTCCCTTATGCTAGTGCAGCCTGGGCAGCCATCCAAAGAGGTCAAGGCAGCAGTTCCTTACCAACCAGTGCATATGTATTTCCTGATTTTAGCTGTGCACTGGTGGCTCATGCTTGTAATATCAGCACTTTGGGAGGCTAAAGCAAGGGAATTGCTTGGGGCTGGGAGTTTGAGACCAGCCTAGGCAACATAATGAGACCCTGTTTCAAAAAAAGAAAATTAGCTGAGCATGGTGGTGCACGGCCTGCGGTGCTAGTGACTAGGGAGGATGAGATGGGAGGATTGCTTGAGGCCAAGAGTTTGAGGCTGCAGCGAGCTATGATCATGCCACTGCACTCCAGGTTGGGTGACAGAGCATGATCTTGTCTCAAAAACACAACTGAAAATAAACACAAAACAAAAACCCACTTTAAAAATATTTTTTTCAGCCTAAGGAACATAGCGAGAACTCCTCTCTACAAAAAAATTTGCTGGGTATAGTCTCAGCTACTTGAAAGGCTGAGGTGGAAGGAGCGCCTGAGCCCTGGAGGTCGAGGTTCCTGTGAGCCTGGATCATGCACTGCACTCCAGCCTGGGCAACAGAGTGAGACCCCTACTCAAAAAATATATGTATTTAGGTAAAGCATTTCATGATTTTAATCATTCCTCTTGCCTATAGGCCGAATCTAAGCCCTGTCCCTAAGCAACGCTTCTGCTTTTCTGAGAGAAGGTTGGCAGGGCCATGTTCTGTAAAAAGCAATTAAGTCTTGGGGTATGTTGTAGTCTCAGCTTAGCCACTAACTTAGGAGAGTCACTTAACCTCTTTCAGCCTCAGCTTCATCATCAGTAGAACATGGATAAAACTCTTACTGTTTACTTCACAGCATTTGTTGTGTTAAGCAAGAATAAGTGTTGTGTAAGGAATCACACCTTAGACCTGCAAGCCATTACTATCATTATCATTAAAGCCCTAACTGTAACTTGGCAATGAATGCAAAAGGGAGTCATTCAGTTTTTAATTTTCTTTTTCTTGGACAAAACATTATGGTAAATCACTCAAGCAAGATTTCTGAGTAAATATGAGGCTAACACGACAACCAGCACCAGAAGTAAACAAAAATGCAACACAGGCAAAGGTATTCCCTTTGAAAAGTAGAACCTGAGCACAGCAGTCTTGAAGTTCATGTTTTCCCACTGCAGCATGTTTAACTTGAACAGTGTGGCTGAACTTTCCCATTCTAACTAGAGCTTCCTTGAACCAGAAACAAAGGCAAGTCAGTTCTGAGGCTAAGATTCAAATAAACAGATCATGGGACAGCTGCAAAGTGGAAAGCAAATGAGACAGCTACTGGAGTGATCCCATTAATACAGGCGCTACTCCAACACCCAAGAGGCCAAGAATGAGGCCTTTTCCTTCCTCGAACTCTTTGGAAGGAAGGAAGTTAACAACTGGAAGGAGCCTGGTTAACCTGGCTAACAACTGAAAGGAGGAAGCTCTGTTTATGACTCCCTTTGAACTCCTGCTTTTTCTTGAGTAGTCACTAATGAAGCAAGGAGAAGGTGGGTATTTTTGTTTGGTTTTGGTATTTTTTTTAAGCTAAAAGAATGTTGCTGTTGTTTTTGACAAGACTGTCACACATAATGATGATTTTTCAAAATGAACACTGAGATTTGCATTCTTTTCATGAACAGTCCCTTTTCCCAATCATTCTTGTTAAAGAACTAGAAGAGAATTCAGAGTTTTTTAACAGGAGGAGATAGCTGCTATGAGACTAAGCATCTGGAGTTAACAATGGCTCCTAATTCTATTCCCTGTCATCACTATTGCCCCAGGTTCTCAGGGGCAAGAGACTTGCTGTATCAAGCAAAGAACTAGCTGTGGATATGGAGTTAGTCAGGACTCTGGTAGACTGTAATTAGTTTTTGGCCCCTATTTACTAGAGTAGCGAAATAAATACCAAACCAATAGAAGAAATAGAAAGTCTCTTGTCTTAAAAGCTGTGCAAATGGGGAGAAATAATTATTGTCCCTTTATTAACTTAGTGATCTAGGGTCTCATGGTTTTTAGAGCTGAGAGGGACTAAGAATCTTGTCCCACTCTCTTTTACACAGATAAATTAAGAGATAGGAACTTGCCTAAGTTTACACAATGAGGGAATGAATTCTCCCTGCTCACCTAAACTACACTGTCCTTTGGGTAAAGGTGAGCAGTGGGTTGTCAATGTCCATATTCTTCTTCTTCCTCAAACGGGTTCTCAGATTCCTCACCATTCACACATTCTCCTCCCCTATGGTTGTCCACACATTTTCCCATTCATTATCCAGTCTTTAATATCTCCCATTTCAATTCTGCTGGTCTTTCCACCCACTGGATGGAAATTGACTGCACCCACTGTCAATTTTTCTAAGAGGAAAGAGAGTTTTCTCACTGGTACTGCAGATGTTGTATTAGATTCCCCTAAAGGTAGGTATAATTCTTGTAGTTTAAAGTACCCCCAGGCATGGAGCCAGCAAGAAATTTCCTGAAGCTGGGCCAAAGAGGAAGGGTTGGCAAACTATAACCTGCAGGCCAAGTCCAGCGTCCTGTCTGTTTTCGTATGACATGAAATCTAAGAATTTTTAAAAATTTATTCTTAATTGGTTAAAAAAATGACATAAAATTTACCTCCTTAATCATTTTCAAGTGTATGGTTTGGTCGTGTTAATTATATTCTCATAGTTATGTAGTGGATCTCTAGAACTTTTTCATCTTGCAAAACTGAAACTTCATACCCACTAAACAATTTCCCTTTCCATCTTCTCCCAGTCCCTGGTAACCATCATTTGTTCTGTTTTATGAATTTTGCTATTTGTGCAGCATTGACTCTAATCACTTATTACTAAATATAGTCAAATCTTGAAGTTTGGGATGAACTGCTTAAGTACTAGTTTATAGTAAGTTCAAGACTGTTCCCTTAATAACACCCTGTCCAACACTTGTACTTTTTTATTGTGGTAAAAGAAAACAAAATTTACCATCTTAACCATTTTTAAGTACACAAGTGTTAACAATATACACATTGTTGTGCAACAGATCACTAGAAAACTGAAACTCTATACCTATTAAATAGCAATTCCCCATTTGCCCCTTCCTTCAGTTCTGGACAAACACCATTCTACTTTTTTTTTTTTTTTAGATTGGAAAATAGAGTTTATTTAGAAAGTAAATTAGAGAAAGACAGAGAGAGAGAGGATATTTACTGCCCAAAGGTAGGGGAGGGGGCCAAGACTCAAAAAGATGGTGACTGTGGCTCAGGGAGCCACATGGTCAGACCATGGTCTAGGAAAGCAATGGCCCATTCTACTTTCTAAGAGGTAGACTACTC
This sequence comes from Carlito syrichta, assembly GCF_000164805.1. Taxonomy (NCBI): domain Eukaryota; kingdom Metazoa; phylum Chordata; class Mammalia; order Primates; family Tarsiidae; genus Carlito; species Carlito syrichta. The sequence continues at coordinate 106,419 of NW_007055577.1, read as the reverse complement.
TAGATACCTCATACAAATAGAGTAAGGCAGTATTTGTCTTTTTGTGACTGGCTTATTTCTCTTAGCATAATTCCTCAAGGTTCATCCCTGCTGCAGCATGTGGCAGGATTTCCTTCCTTCTTAAGGTTTAATAATATCCCATTGTATGTATATATCACATATTATTTATCTGTCCATAAACATATGGGTTGTTTCCACTATTTGGCTGATGCTGCTATGCACAAGGGTGTACAAATATCTCTCTGAAGCCCTGCTTTCGATTCTTTTGGAAATATACCCAGAAGTGGGCTTGCTGGATCACATGGTGGTCCTATTTTTTATTTTTTTGAGGAACCGCTATATGTTTTTTATAGCAGTTGCACCATTTTACAATTCCGCCAACAATGTACAGGGTTCCAATTTCTCCACAGCCTTGCCAGCATTTTTTATTTTATGTTTTTTTTGTTTTTGTTTTTGTTTTTGAGTTGGAGTCTCACTCTGTTGCCTAGGCTGGAGTGCAGTGGCATACTCACAGCTACCGCAGCCTCGACCTGCTGGGCTCAGGCAATCCTTTCGTCTCAGCCTTCCAAGTAGTTGGAACTACAGGCACGCACTACCACACCCAGCTAATTATTTATTTATTTATTTTAGAGATGAGGTCTCACCAAGTTTCCCAGGCTGTTCTCAAATCCATGGGCTCAGGCAATTCTCTCACCTCATCCTCTTAAAGTGCTGGGATTATAGGCATGAGCCACTACACATGGCCTGTTTTATGGTTTTTTAAAAATAATAGCCATCCTAATGAGTGTGAAGTGGTATTTCTTTTTATTTTAATTTAAAAATTTTTTTTATCTTAAAGATGTGGGTTACAATTCAGTATTAGGTAGACAATTGGTCATTGTATAGGTAAAGTTTGGGCTTCCCTTTGGTCCCCACTTCGCCTGGTTTGAGATCAGGTACTCTTATTGATGTCATGTCCTTTCCCCCAGCCAACACCCCCCCCCAGCAATATCCCACTACTGCTAACCCCTTTCTTGTAGTATTATGGTAAATGTTCAGGATCTGCTTATGAGTGAGAACATGGTACTCTGTTCTTTGTTTCTTTGATAGATCACTGAGTATGAGAGACTCTAAATCCATCCAAGTTGCTGTGAAATCCATATGTTTGTCCTTCTTTATTGCTGAGTAATATTCCATTTTTTTTTTTTGGCTTTTTTGGGTTTTTTTTTTTGAGTTGGAGCCTCACTCTGTCACCCAGACTGGAGTGCAGTGGCCGCTCCCGGCCACCGCAGCCTCAACCTGCTGGGCTTGGGTGATCCTTCTGCCTCAGCCTTCCAAGTAGCGGGAATTACAGGCATGCGCTACACGCCTGGCTGATTTTTTGATTTATTGTAGAGATGAGGTCTCGCTGCCCAGGTGGGTCTCGAACCTGCGGACTCAGGCAATCCACTCACCTCAGCCTCCCAAAGGCGCGGGATTACAGGCTGAGACAGCGAGCCCGGCATATTCCATTGTTTATTCGTACCACATTTATTTTATACAGTCCAGTTTCGACGGGCAGCACGATTGGTTCCGTGTTTTTGCTATTGTGAACAGTGCTGCAATAAACATGCATGTGCAAGTATCTTTTTGGTAGAATGATTTGAGTTCTTTCAGGTATATTCCCAGTAGGGGGATTGTTGAGTCATGTGGAAGATCAATTTCTAGTTCTTTTAGAAATTGCCATACTGTTTTCCATAGAAGTTGAACTAGTTTGCATTCCCAATTGAGATACCACCTAACCCCAGTAAGACTGGCTATCATTAATAAAACAAAAAACAACAGATGCTTGTGAGGATGTGGAGAAAAGGGAATACTTCTACACTGTGAGTTGATATTTCATTGTGGTTTTGATTTGCATTTCTCTAATGATAGTGATGTTTTACATCTTTTCATTTGCTTATTGGTCATTTGTATATCATCCTTGGAGAAACACATGTTTAAGTTCCTTGCTTATATTTAAATTAGATTACTTGGGGGAGTTTTTTGAGTTGTGGGAGTTCTTAATATATTCTAGCTATTAACCCCTTCTCATATATGTGATTTGCAAACTGTTTTCTTATTCTATAGATTATCATTTCACTGTGTTGATTGTGTCCTTTGATACACAAAAGTCTTAGAGTTTGATGTAGTTCCATTTGTCTATTTTCAGTTTTGTTGCCTGTGCTTTTGGTCTCTTATCCAAGAAATCACTACCAACTCCTGTGTCATGAAGTTTTTCTCCTATACTATTTTTGTGTAAAAATGAGTTTTAATGTTCTTTAGTGGATGAGAAAAATCAAAGGAAGAAAAATATTTCTTGACATGTGAAAATTGCATGAAATTCAAATTCCAGGGCCCATAAATAAAGTTTTATTGGAACACAGTCATACTCATTCATGTATGTATCATTTATGGTTGCTTTTGTGTTATAACAATAGAGTTAAGTTAAACAACGGGACCCTTAAACAATGGGGGTTTGAACTGTGTGAGTCCACTTATGTGTTTTCAGTAAATATGCTGGAATTTTTTTTGGAGATTTGCAATAATTTGAAAAATTCACAGATTAACCACATAATCTAGAAATATGGAAATGGTTAAGAAGTTAGATATGTCATGAATGTATAAAATATATGTAGATAATAGTCTGTTTTATCTTTACTACCATAAAATATACACAGATCTATCTTCAAAAGTTAAAAATTTCAAAACTGAAGCACATAAACACTGATAGACTGTGCATGGCACCACCTGCAGTTGAGAGAAACGTAAACAGACATAAAGATGCAGTATTAAATCCTAACTGCATAAAATTAGCTGTATTCCATACTATTCTACACAATAATTTTGTGGCCATCTCCCTTTGCTGTTGCAGCAAGCTCAGGTGTTGCCAGTTTCCCTTAAGATGCCATGAGACACGCTTCATCGCGTGAACTGTTGTCTTCCAGCAAATCGCCCATCGCAGTAAAAAGTGATTCTGCCGGTTGTCGAGTATTTGTCATCATGTTTAGTAGTCTAATGCCCTAAGTATTGAGTAATGCCAGGAGACCCATGCGAAGTGCCACTGGTGTTGCTGGAGGTTCTCCTAAGAAGCAAAGTCCTGACATTATAGGAAAGAGTTGAATTGCTTCATATGTGCTGTAGACTGTGGCCTGCAGCGGCAGGTGCAGATAGACCATTCATCTTACAAACAGACAACCCAAACTTATGGTATTCATACATACAGTGCAGCACTGTAAATGCATTTTCTCTTCCTTATGATTTTTCTTAATAACATTTTATTTTCTCTAGTCCACTTTATTGTAAGAATACAGTATATCATACATATAATATACAAAATATGTGTTATTCTATTGTTCATGTTCTCAGTAAAGCTTCCAGTCGACAGTAGTCTATTCATAGTTAAGTTTTGAGGAAGTCAAAAGTTATACTGGGATTTTTGCCTGTGCAGCAGTTGGTGCTCATAACCCTCCAGTTGTTCAAGGGTCAACTATTGTTGCAAGGAGACCAAATGTTGTTCCATCTTCTCTTCACATTGCTGCTCAGTGCACTATAAATTGCAGTGATGCATTTATGATTCTACAGCATTTCAAGTATCATGAATATTTACATAGCACAACCTTAAAAAAATTACCAATGCATACCCATCATGTCAAACAAGAACAATAAAGTGGACTTTGTATTGTTTTTAAGAGACAGAGTTCTTGCTATATGGCCCAGTCTGGACTCCTAGGCTCAAGCAATCCTCCTACCTCAGCCTTTGAGTAGCTGGTACTGCAGTCTCAGGCTGTAATGCCTGACTCTGATTGTTGTGTTTTTAAGGTACACTAGAGAGTGGATATTTGTTTATCTAATTAGTAATTTATTACACAATGACACTACAGTTATAGTGTGCTAGAAGAATACAGTACATGTCAACATTACAAGACAAAGAACTTATCACAATATCCTCAATTAACAGGAAGGCAATGGTTGGAAAAATCAGAAAATTTAAAATGGATTATTTCATCCTTGAAGAATTACTTCAAGAATTACACAAAAATAAAATAGAAAAGGAAATGAGGCTGCCACCAAAGTAAGCTTCCAAGTGGCTCATTTATTAGCCAAGAAAAAAAAGTTATTTACTGATGGTGAGTTAATTAAACTGTGCTTGCTTGCAGAAATGTGCCTAGAGAAAATAAACTAGTTTAAAACTATTAGCCTTTTGGTGAGAACAATTGCTCAAAGAGTGGAGGCTGTGGGAGCACCATCAATAGCCAATTAAAAAATGAGCAAATGAGATTGAGTGGTTTTCCTGTATTTTTGATGAGTTGACAGATGTTTTCAATATTGCTCAATTGTTTGAGGAGGCAATGCCAAGTCTGAAGTGGCGGAATATGAATAGTCTGCATGAAACAGCTACAGGAGACAGTGTTTTCAAAGGGGTTGAAAAAGCACTAATTCAGTGCAAACTGAAGTGGAATGTGCTAAGATGTGTAAAACTTGTTGGTAAAAAAAAAAAGTGTGTGTAACAGAAAAAAGCTTGGACAAATTTACAAAACTTGTGAAAATTAAATTATTTAAAGTCTATGGTTATTCAGTGCGTTATTTATCTACAGGGACTTTGCAGAAAATATTTACAACTATCACATGTTATCACACCATGTATCAGTGTAAGTAGTGAACTTCACATGCTCTACTGGACATAGTTATTGACAATTCTGTGAATTTTTGTCAAAAACAGGAACTGAATATCTGATTGGCACTACAGTACCGAAGTTCAGTGGCTTAGCAGTGGTAAAGTTTTATTGAGATTTTCTTTGTCTTTTATTTTTTATTTTTTTATTATTTATTTATTTATTTTTTTGAGTTGGAGTCTCACTCTGTCACCCAGACTGGAGTGCAGTGGCCGCTCCCGGCCACTGCAGCCTCGACCTGCTGGGCTCCGGCGATCCTTCCGCCTCAGCCTTCCAAGTAGCTGGAATTACAGGCATGTGCTACCACGCCCGGCTGATTTTTTAATTTATTGTGGAGATGAGGTCTCGCTGCCCAGGCGGGTCTTGAATCCGCGGGCTCAGGCAATCCACTCACCTCAGCCTCTCAAAGGTGGGGGATTACAGGCTGAGCCACCGAGCCCGGCTGAGATTTTCTTTTTAGCTCAGGGCTGAGATTGAAATTTTTTTGGATGAGAAAAATTTGCCCTCAATCACTATTACTGAACAATGAATGTGTGGACATTTGTTCTTTCTCTTGTTATACAAACCCCCACATAATATCCTCAATTTTATCTCTTGGGACACAAAGCGCAGTATATTTACTATCTGGCCATTTACAGAAAACGTTTGCCACCTCTATCATAGACATTTGAGTGATAGCCACTTGGGTCTTATTGGAAAATATCTGTCCCTGCCCAAAAAACCCCAATATCTATTACAGTGCCTAGGCTTCTCAAACCTATTCTACTTTGGGGCTCCCTACTCATTCTTGACATTACTCCCCATGCTCCCTAAGATGGGGCAACTATTATCCCATTCCTCTTACGGTCAATATTTTTGTCATAGGAACCTACTGTCAGTCAAAATGTCATTTTCTGTTTTTCTCTCAGGAGACATGATGGAATTAATTTAAACAGGATTTCTGATTGTCAACATCAGCGATCCAGATTTTCTGAAGCTTGATATACCATTCAGATGTCCTCATTAGAGAGACGGAGTCCAGGCTTTCTAGCACACAAACCAGAGACCTTGTTTGCTACTGTCGCCATTTTGTTCCTATATTGAGTTACATGACGTATAGAATTCCCATTAAGATATCACCCAGTGATGAAGTGGAATAGACAACTGTCTAGAGAGCTATTAAGTTGTAGCCTCCAGTTATCTTTGTTTATAAGAGCAGTAATTTAGAAATTACAGATGTGCTGAGTTACTAAATACTCTTCGGGGGAGTATAAACTTACTAATTCAGCAGGATCTAATTCAGTAACTATGCTTCTCTAAAACCACTTTGGTGAAAGTGATTGTTACTGGACCTAGAAAGGGCAAATAATTTGCTTTTATAAGCTTTAATGGCTTGAAATGACTTAAACCTTGGCTGCATGTGTGGCAAATCACTTACATCCTTACTTACACGTCCTTACTTCAATATTTTTATTCATGACTGAAAGACAGAATTAAACACCACAAAATGGATATTAAAACAAAGATGAAGCTTAGAAGTAATCTGTGACCAGGAAATGAAAGGGAGATAATTCGTCTCCAGGGTACATATTATTGTTAACAAAACTAAACAATACAAAATAACTTCTAAAACAAAAAGTCACAGATTTATTTTTCTTGCTTCTTTTGCAAATCATAGGTTAACTGATACAGAATTTATGGCTTGGTACTTTTAGGGATAGTTGTTTATTTTTATTAGCCTTCTGTAATGGCCATTAAACTAAACCTTTATAGGATCAGACATTTTGGATTACCCAAGCTTTTTGAAAAATAAAGGTTAATTCCCCAGCCCAACTCCCACAACCTACTCAAGGGAACACCTGTTTCACTAAATGATATTTTATTTTTGTTTTCTTTATATGAACTCCCCCCTTTTTAATTACAAATGGCCAATCAGCATCCATGTTGACTTCTAGATAAAGTGAGTTTATCTTCCAGACAACTTAAGTGAAGACAAATCTTCTGTGAGTATGCCATCCCGTCATCACCAGGATGTGAGGGTAATCTCATACCTGCCCATGGAGTATCTTTAGTGGGAAAACCCCCAAATTCTTAATGAAATGGTTCATCTGATGACATCCTTAGTCATTAAAGTCTTGATAAGTCTATCTGCGCCTTAAAAATACTTATAAGCAAACAACTGATAATCCATACGTCATTGATAGCTTTTAAATTTTTTAAAAGAAGAATTTCAAGTCAAAATTTAACTATCATGTAATGATTTTCAGTTGTCTTTTTTCAAAACATGCTTTAAAAAAGTACATTTCCTGATGTAAACCACATAGAGAGGGTTGGTTTGGCACATGTCAGGCTGGGAGAACACTATCCAAAAATAGAGCCAAATTTCTCCTAAGATAGTTCAACTGAAATGATTTCTACATTAGCAATAAGCGCAGTTTTTCATTGTATACCACATCAATTTAAAAACAAAGTAATAGGTTTGGTCAATATTTCCTTGGTTTTGAAATGTCCCTCTATTTTTGTAGTGTTGTAATGGCCTATACCTGAACTTTTGTCTTTCATTTTTTCCCTGACAATATCTAAGTGGGGTAAGACTATATTGACTTCCTAAGGCTGCTGCAACAAATTACCACAAACTAGGGGGCTTAAAACAATGCACATTTATTTTCTTACAGTTTTGGAGGCCAGAAGTCCACAATCAGTTTCACTGGCCTGAAATCAAGGAATTGGCAGGGCCATGCTCCCTGGAAGCTCTAGGAATCTGTTTCCTAGCCTTTTCTAACTGCTGGAGCTGCATTCCTTGGTTTATGGTTCTTTCCTCCACCTACAATGTCTATAGCATAGCATCTTCTCATCTTTCTCTGTCTCTGTCTATCTGACTCTGTCTCTTTCTTTCTCCCTTCATCCCTCTCTCCCTGTCTGTCTCCGTCTCCCTGCTGGGTTGTCATATCACCTTCTTTCTTCTGTGTCAAATCTCCCTCACTTTTTTTTCCTCCTCACTTCACTCTTATAAGAACACATGTGATCGCATCTAGGGCCCACCCAGATAATCCCGGATAATCTCCCCATCTCAAGGTCTTTAATGTAATTATTTCTATACATATGCCTCTGCCATATAAGGTAAAATTTACACATTTCAGAGATTAAGACCTGGATATCTTTAGGGGCCATTAATCAGCATACCACATATTCCAAATTTATAGTTCAACATTTAGTTTACAACCTGTAAGTCTCAGATTGCTACCCAACTGTGCAATTATTTCTAGGGCTCCAAAAATTTTATGAAAATAATGACTTACATGTATAGCTACTACCATTTGCAAATTCATGAGCATGCCATTGTTTTTAATAAAATACAAATTTATTTTATATAGAGGTTCAAGGGGCCTGATTCAGACAAGTTATTTCTAAATAAAATGCTTTTGTAACATACTCATCCCTTTTCAACAAATGTTTTCATTACAAAATGATAATTTGTATGTAATATATAAATCTATAAAGCAAATGAAGTATAAACAATGTATATACAGGAAAGTATCTGTTCTGTAATAAGGGTTTAATCAGTGCCAGCAATTATTATTGTATGGGGTGTCTACAAGCTGAATAAAGGTACTCCAACACTAAGATCTAGTAACAGTAGGCTTTTTTCACTTTGCAGGGAAAAAAAAGCAAAAAAGATGGAATTCATTCACTTTTCATTTTTTTGGCTTATAATTTTTGTTTAAATCTCTGATACCATGGGCTGCATGGTGGCTTACGTCTGTAATCCTAACCCTTTGAGAGGCCAAGGTGGGAGGATTGCTTGATCCCAGGAGTCTGAGACCAGCCTAAGCAACATAGTAAGAACTTTTCTCTACAAAAAATACGCTGGGCATGGTGGTGCACACCTGTACTCCCAGCTACTCAGGAGACTGAGGTGAAAGGATTGCCTGGGTCATGGAGATTGAGGCTGTGGTCATGCCACTGCACCTCAGCCTGGCTGAAGGAGTGAGACCTTGATTCAAATAATAAAACAAACCTTTGAAAACTGTTACTACTAGACTGTTAGTGAAAGCTACATATGACAGAAAAAGAAGCCAAGGTATATTTGGAAAACTGGAAATCAGTCAATCATGTTTAGTTCAAAAGCTTGTCTGAGTTATATGTGCACAAGACTGTGCCTTCATATTTTATACTCAAACCACAGTCATTTCTTTGCCACTAAAATTGTTCTTCATTTATAGGATTCAATCAAATGCATCAATATTTTATAAGGTTCTTCAAAGAGCACCATAACTTCCAGGTATGCCAGCATCTGAACAAGTCCCAGGGCTGCTAATGGGAAACATTCTCTATTACAAAGGAGCTTACATTCATGAGGGACTAAAATGGTGGTTCTCAGCCCTGGCTGCATACTAGGATTGCCTGGGGAGCTTTTAAAAATCCCAGTCTCCAGGCTGCATATAACACCAATTAAATAAGAATTTCTGGGGTGGGACCCAGGCATCAGCATTTTTAAAGGTCCCCAGGTAATTCCAGGAGGCAGCTGTGGTTTAGAACGCTGAACTAAAAGAACACATGACCTTTTGAAGACGACGCAGACGTGGGTGCTGCGGAGCTGTGATCCTCCCGCTCCTGCTCCAGATATACCGCTATTCGTTCTCGCCCAGGAACAAGTCGGTCAGGAAGCCATGCCACAGCCATGGCTTTTAAAGACACCGGCAAGACACCCGTGGAGCCCGAGGTGGCGATCCACCAAATTAGGATCAACCTCACCAGCCGCAACGTGAAATCTCTGGAGAAAGTGTGTGCTGACCTGATCAAGGAAAAAAAAATCTCAAAGTGAAAGGACTGGTTCACATGCCTACCAAGAATTTGAGAATCACTACAAGAAAAACTTGTAGTAAAGGTTCCAAGACATGGGATCGCTTCCAGAGAGGATCCACAAGTCAATCATCGACTTGCACAATCCTTCCGAGATTGTCAAGCAGATTACTTTCATCAGTATTGAGCCAGGAGTTGAGGTTGAAGTCACCATTGCTGATGCTTAAGTCAAGTATTTTAATAAGCCGATTACACTTGTTTAAAAAAAAAAAAAAAAAAAAAAAACCAACGGGGTGGGTGGAACACATGGCACATAGATCAATACAAATCACGAGGTCTAAAGTTCCATGATCAAAGTAAGGAAAGCAATGTGAATTCAGAGAAGAGAGTGAATCTTTCGATTAGTAGAGGAAGGAGGACATGGAAAATAAACTAAGCCTTCAAAACTGAGTAGTAAGAAGGTAAAAGGGAGAGTGACAGGCATTTGAGGGGTAAAAAATAGTTCTGGCGTAGGGGAAATGGAAATAACTGAAAATTTTCATTATGGGATAAAGAAAAAAAAAAAAAACTGATGGTGAAGGGAAGATATTCTCCAGTCCATGGTGCTATCATCGTTGTTTTTCCTCTCTCCATTACATCCAGCCCTTAACATTTCCACATAATGAGTTTTAAACACTAGTATGGATTATTGTGTGCAACACATTCTTTCTATTTAAAGGCAAAAGGATCAAATTAACAATAAAAAAAGACCTAGAAGGAAAGTGCCCAGATTCAGCATCTTTGAGTCAAAGGGCAATTTTATAACGTAAATATATATGTGCCTAAATGACATATATTTTTGATGAAGATCAACTCTTTTCTATAGATACTACCCAACCACCTTCCCAGCACTAGAGAACAAAATATTCTACATTTAAAAAACTCAGAAAACTCCTTTGAAAAACCACCAACTTACTTTTTATAATCATTGCAAAGCAATCTAGTTCTGGCAATAGAAACAACCTGAAATTTGTTTATTATCAAACCTGGACTTTTGATCATTGACAACACACTAGTTCTCTCAACTGCAGGCATGTCTTAATGCCTCGGTGGCACCTTGTCATGCAATGACTATGACCCAATATGAAGTGATGCAGGCCCAGAAAATAGTGAGAAAGGGAAGATTTGTATGTAGCTAATGTTTAGATGGCACTTCGTATGTGCCAGACACTTTTAAGTGCTCTGTACACACCGTGTTATTCACTCCTCACCAGAACTGAATACTATTTTTATCGCCATTTTACAGATGAAGTCATTGGGGGTATAAAGAGGTTAACCTACCAACTGAAGTTTATAGTTAAGTGGTAGAACTGGAATTCAAACCCAAGTAGTCTGGCTCCGGATCCTGTACTTCTTAAACCATTTTGCTATAATGATTCTTAATTACAACATTGATGAATTTTCTTCATTAAAGTATTTTCTGGGGAGAACACTGCTAAGCCTATTTATTTCTTTTATCAATTTTCTATGTGCTGAAGTTAAAATATTTAAAATCTTTTCCATTTTTACTTTTCATTTGCTTAAATTATTTTTATCAAAATCAATTGATTTCTTTGTAAAGGTTATAATGAAATTAATTTTGTGCATATATAGTCATTATTTCTACACAGTCCATTTTGCCTTGGTCATATTCAATAATCTATATTTTTTCAAGATTTTGTTCCTTATTCCGTTTGCAGTTGACATACTTTGCTATGTGTGTTTTTACTCATTTTTCATTTTGTTTTCCTGATTTTCTACCGAGTCTACTTTATCAGATCAATTTTTTTCAGTTTTTTGACAAAAAAGATGTCTTTCTTTGTTTTTATCTACAATAATTTTTCAGCAAATGTAACTATTACCTTTTTGGGCTTCATTTTGTATTATTTCTACTAGTAATATTTTTTATAACTTTGATAAAATGCAAAAGTTTTATGTTTATTTATTATTTAATTAATGATAAATTATGAAATTAGATACTACAGAACCTCTCTCATAGCCAGGCTTTATTTGGGGTTTCATCATTCTCAGGGTCAAAATGACGAATTTACAATGTCCTGTTTTGGTGAGGGTGGAAATTGTTATTTCAGTTTTATTGGTTGTCTTAATTCATTTGGGGTGCTATAACAAAATAACATGAACTGTGAAGATCATAAACAACATAAATTTATTTCTCACAGTTCTAAAGGCTGGGAAGTCCAAGATCAAGAAACTGGAAGATATGGTCTCTGTTTAGGGTCTGTTTCCTTGTTCTTATTCATAGATGGTGCTTTCTTGCTGCGTCCTCACATGGTGAAAGGGGGATCTAGCCCTCTGGGGTCTCTTTTCTTAAGACATTAATCCCAATCATAAGGACTCTGCTCTCATGGTCTAATCACCTCAAAGGTCCTACCTCTTAATACCATCGTCACCTTGGAAATACGGATTTCAACAGATGAGATTTAGGGGGACACAAACATTCAGACCATAAGCACAGATATACCTTAAAAACGTATGCAACTTGCCTGAAATATGTGGTAAAGCCAAGACTGGGGGTAATCAGATGGTAGTAGAATGGTTTTTGGAATCACTGACATGGATTGAATCCATACTCAATTACTTATAATTGTGTGACCTTGGGCAAGTGACCTAACCTTCAAGCCCCAATGCCTTCACCTGTCAAATGGGGGTAATACTAGTACCTACTTCATTGAGTTATTTTCTGAAGTTTGGATATGATATGGCCAGGTGTAGTTTTTTGGGCATTTATTCTGCTTGATGTTCTCTCAGCTTCTTAGATCTGTGGCTCGGGGTCTGACAATAATTGGGGGAAATTCTCAGTCATTCCTTCTAATATTCTCTTCCTTTCTCCTTCTTCTGGTTTTCTCATTGCATGTATGTTACACCTTTTATAGTTGACCCACAGTTTTTGGATATTCTGTTTTGGGTTTTCCTTCAGTCTTTTTTTGTCTTTGCCTTCCAGTTTTGTAAGTTTCTATTCTCATAACCTAAAGTTCAGAGCTTGTTTCCTCAGCTGTGTCTAGTCTACTAATGAGCCCATGAGAGGTTCATTTTTGTTGCAGTGTTGCTGACCTCTAGCATTTCTCTTTTATTCTGTCTTAGAATTTCTACCTCTCTGCTTACATTGTCCATCTGTCTTGCATGTTGTCTACTTCTTCCACTTAAAGCTCTTAGCACATTAATCATAATTTTAAAAAAATTTCTGGTCTGATAATTCTAACATTCCTGCCATATCTGACTCTGGTTCTGATATTTGTTCAGTCTCTTCAAACTGTGCTTTTTGTCATTTATTATGCTTTTAAATTGTTTAGTTGAAAGATGGACATAATAATGTGCTGGGTACAAAGAACTGCTGTAAATGTGCCTTTGGTTATGTACTGGTAAGGTCTGAGGGGAGGAAATTAGGAGTTACACACACCAAATGGTTTTGGATCCAGAAGACTCTCATTCTAATCTCAGCTTCACCTCTTAACTAGCTGTGTGACCTTGGGGGAAAATCCCATGGTAGGTAAAATTCTAGACATATCCCCAAAACTCCCATTCCGATTATTTAAGCAAACACTAATCTAGGTATATTTGTGAAATGACTTTGCATATGTAATGAAGGTTGCTAATCAACTCACCTTAAAATACAGAGATGATCCTGGGTTATTAGGGTGGGCCCAATGTAATTACATGAACCATTACAAACAGAAGAGGAAGGCTTATGAGTCAGTCTGAGACATGCAGAGAAGAGATGAGGTAGAAGGGGAGGTCAGAGAGATTCAAAGTGTGAGAAAGACTCCACCCACCATTGCTGGCATTGAAGATGGAGGAAGGGCATCCTCTAGAAGCTAAGAACAACCCTCGGCTGCATCCATCAAAGAAATTAGGACATCAGTCCTGCAACTGGAAACAATAGAATTCTTCCAACATCCTACATAAGCTTGGAAGAAGATTCATTCAGAAAGGAATGTAGCCCAACTGGCACCTTGATTTTCGCATTGTGAGACTTTAAGCAGAGAACTATGTGAATTAAACTTGCCTGAGCTTCTGATCTGTGGAACTGTAAGCTAATAAAGTTGTGATATTTTAAGCCACTACGTGTTGTTGTTTTTTGTTTTTTTTGTCATTGTTTTGTTTTGTTTTTTTAGAGACAGAGTCTCACTCTGTTGCCCAGGCTGTCGTGGTTCAGTGGTTTCATCATAGCTCATGGTAATCTTGACTTCCTGGGCTCAAGTGCACCTCCTGCCACAGGCTCCCGAGTAGCTGGGACTGCAGGCACAGACCACTATGCCCTGCTATTTTGTTGAGACAGAATCTCATGTTGCACAGACTCATCTTAAGCTCTTGGCCTCAAGCAATCCTCCCATCTCAGCCTCCCAAAGTGCTGGAATTACAGGCATGAGCCGTCATACCTGGCTTGTTATTTTTAAAAAATTATTATTTATTATAGAGATGTGGGGTATAATTCGGGGTTAGGTATATAAACATTGATCATGCAGCTACCCTTGTTGATGAGGTATGCCCCTCCCTCCCCTAGCAGTTTCTCTCAACTGCCAATCCTACCCCTCCTCCCCTGACAGTTTTCCACTACTGCCAATTGCTTTCTTATAGCATTATAATTGTACAAGATCAGCTTATGAGTGAGAACATATGGTACTCTGTTCTTTGTTTCTGTGATAAATCACTGAGTCTGATTGACTCCAAATCCATCCAAGTTGCTATGAAGTCCATATATTTGTCCTTATTTATGGCTGTGTAATATTCCATTGGGCATTTGTACCACATTTTAAAAAATCCAGTCCAGCGTCGATGGGCAATGTGGTTGGTTCCATGTTTTTGCTGTTGTGAATAGAGCTGCAACAAACATACGTGTTCGGGTATCTTTTTCGTAGAATACTTTGAGTTCCTCCGGGTATATTCCCAATAGGGGAATTGCTAGGTCATATGGAAGGCAAATTTCTCGTTCTTTCCGAAATTGCCACACTGTCTTCCAAAGAGGTTGTACTAGTCTGCATTCCCACCAGCAGTGTAGAAGCATTCCTTTTTCTCCACATCCTTGCCAGCATCTGTTGTTCTTTGTTTTATTAATGATGGCCATTCCTACAGGGGTTAAGTGATATCTCAGAGTGGTTTTGATTTGCATTTCTCTGATGACGAGTGAGGCTGAGCACTTTTTTATGTGCCTGTATATCTTCTTTTAAGAAGTGTCTGTTCATGTCTTTTGCCCACTTTTTAAAGGGGCTGATTGTTTTTTTCCTTTCAGTGTGTTTGAGTTCCTTGTAGATCCTACATGTTAGGCCTTTGTCAGATCTACAGTTGGCAAATATTTTTTCCCATTCTGTGGGCTGTCTCCCTGCTCTCTTGATGGTTTCTTTTGTTTTGCAGAAGCTCGTCAGTTTGACAAGGTCCCACTTGTCTATCTGATTTCTTAAGGTATTGGCCTTTAGGGTTCTGAATGGGAATTTGTTCCCAGTTCCACTTTCCATAAGGGTGACTCCTGCATTTTCTTCTAAGATTCTTATAGTTTGAGGTTTTATGTTTAGGTCTCTGATCCATTTAGAGTTAACTTTTGTGTAAGGTAATAGGTAGGGATCCTGTTTCAATCTTCTGCATGTGGTCAACCAGTTTTCCCAGCACCATTTACTGAATAGGTTCTCCTCTCCCCCGTAGTGGGTGGTGGAGGCTTTGTCAAAGATGAGTTGGTTGAGAAATTGAGACTTTGTTTCCAGAATCTCTTTTCTGTTCCTTTATGCCTGTTCTTGTACCAGTACCAGGATGTTTTGATTATTGTAGTCTTGTAGTAAAGTTTGAAGTCTGGAAGTATGATACTTCCTGCTTTGTTTCTTTTGCTAAGGATTGTTTTGGTTGCTCGTGGTTGTTTATGTTTCCATATGAATTTCTGTATTGTCATTTCCAGGTCTGAGAAGAATGATGTTGGTAACTTAATGGGTATTGCATATGAATCTGTAGATTGCCTTTGGTAGGATGGACATCTTAACAATGTTGATTCTTCCTATCCATGAGCATCGGATATTGTTCCTTTTGTTTGTGTCTTCTTGGATTTCTTTGAGCAGTGTTTTGTAATTCTCATTGTAAAGGGCTTTCACTTATCTGGTTAGGAAGATGCCGAGGTATTTCATTTTTTTGGTGGCTATTGTAAATGGGATTGTGCATTTTATTTGGGTCCCTGCCTGCTTGTTGTTGGTGTATAGGAATGCAACAGTCTTTTGAACATTTATTTTGTACCCTAAGACTTTGCCAAAGTCCTTTATCAACGCAAAAAGGTTTTTGACAGATTCTCTTGGATTTTCAAGGTATAGGATCATATCATCAGCAAAGAGGGTAACATGACTTCCTCTTTTCCTATGTGGGTACCCCTGATTTCCTTCTCTTGTCAATTGCCTCAGCTAGGACTTCCAACACAATATTGAACAAGAGGGGTGAAAGTGGGCAACCTTGTCTTGTTCCAGTTTTCAGGTGAAATGTTTCTAGTTTCTGTCCATTTAGCAACATGTTAGCTATGGGTTTGTCCTAGATGGCGCTTACTATTTTGAAGTATGTTCCTTCTATACCTAGGTGTTTGAGGGTTTTTATCAAGAAGGGATGCTGGATTTTATCAAAACCTTTTTCTGCATCTAATGACATTATCATGTGTTTCTAGTTTTTACATCTATTGATGTATTTAATTACATTTATGGTCTTGCAAATGTTGAACCAGCCCTGCATCCTGGGGATGAAGCCTACTTAGTCAGTGGTGGATGATTTTTGAGATGTGTTTTTGGATCCGATTTGCGAGAATCTTGTTGAGTATTTTTGCATCTATGTTCATAAGGGATATTGACCTGTAGTTCTCTTTCTTTGTTGGATCTTTACCCGGTTTGGGTATTAGTGTGATGTTAGCTTCATAAAATGATTTGAGGAGAATTCTATCTTTCTCAATTGCCTGGAATACTTTCAGTAGGATTGGTATCAGCTCTTCCTTGTACGTTTTGTAGAATTCTGCTGGAAAGCCATCCGGTCCGGGGCTTTATTTGGTAGGTAGTTTTCATATGACAGAGTCAATTTCCTGGGTTGTTATTGGTCTATTTAGTGTCTCAATGTCTCTTGTTTTAAAATGGGCAGTTTCAGCCTGGCTCGGTGGCTCAGCCTGTAATCCCGCACCTTTGGGAGGCTGAGGTGAGTGGATTGTCTGAGTCTGTGGGTTCGAGACCCGCCTGGGCAACTTGGCGAGACCTCATCTCTACAATAAATCAGAAAATTAGCCGGACGTGGTAGCACGCGCCTGTAGTTCCAGCTACCAGGAAGGCTGAGGTGGAAGGATCGCCAGAACACAACAGGCCGAGGCTGTGGTGGCCGGGAGCGGCCACTGCACTCCAGTCTGGGCGACAGAGTGAGATTTCAACTCAATAAATAAATAAATAAATAAATAAAATGGGCAGTTTGTGTGATGTCAGAAAGTCCTCCATTTCATCTAGGCTATCAAGTTTGTTTCCATGTAGATGTACATAGTAATCTCTGATAATCCTTTGTATTTCTTCAGGATCAGTTGTGATTTGATCTTTTGTGTTTATTTGGGCCTTTTCTGCCTTTTTTCTTGGTCATTCTGGCTAGGGACCCATTAATCTTGTTAATTCTTTCCAAAAAAACAGCCTTTTGTTTTGTTGATGTTTTCTATAATATTTTTGTCTTTCATGTCCTGTATTTGGGCTCTTACTTTTGTGATTTGGATTCTTCTACTAAAGTTGGGGTTTTGGTGGTCTTCTCTTTCCAGCTCCCTTAGGTGATTTGTTAGGCTCTCCACTTGTGATCTTTCCATTTTCTTGATGTGTGCTCGTAGAGATATAAATTCCCTTCTTAGAACTGATCTCATGGCATCCCAGAGGTTTTGGTAAGATGTTTCTTCATTTTCATTTGTTTCCAGGAATCTTTCAATTTCTTCTCTGATTTCAGTATTGACCCAGTCGTTGTTCAACATCATGCTATTTAGTGTCCATGTCTTTGTGGGCTTTGGGGAAATGTTGGTTTTGATATTTATTTTTATTCCACTGTATTCTGAGAATGTGCATGGCAAGATTTCAACCTTATGGAACTTGTTTATGCTTGATTTATGGCCAAGGATGTGATCGATCTTGGAGTATGTTCCATGTGGTGATGAGTAGAATGTATATTCTGTGCTTGTTGGGTGGAATAATTTGTAGGTATCTACTAAGTCCATTTGGTCAAGTGCCAAGTTTAGGTTTTGGATCTTCTTGTTGATCTTTTGCCTTGATGATCTATCTAGGGCTGTCAGTGGGTATTCAAGTCTCCTGCTATAATAGTGTTAGAGTCAATATATTTTTTAAGTTTATTTAGTATTTGCTTTATAAATGCTGGTGCTCCTGTGTTGGGTGCATGTATGTTTAGGATGGATATTTCTTGTTGATGGATTGAAACTTTTATCATTTTGTAGTGTCCTTTTGCATCTTTTTAAATTTTTGATAGCTTAAAGGTTGTTTTGTCTGATATTAAGATTGCAACTCCTGCCTTCTTTTGTGATCCATTTGTCTGGAAACTCATTTTCCATCCTTTAACTTTGAGTCTGTGTGCGTCCCTTGTAGTGAGATGAGTCTCTCGGATGCAGCAAATAATGGGGTCATGGTTTCTTCTCCAGTCAGCCATTCTGTGTCTTTTCAGTGGTGCACTTAGTCCATTCACATTCAGGTTGATTATTGGAATGTGATTGCTTATCATGAGGCATGAGGTTCTTATAAAGTTTTTCTGTTTGCTTGTTTTCTTTTGGCTTTGGGGTTAATGTATGCATGCATTTTCAAGTTTCTTTTTGCACTGTATTCTCTATTGATTCTGTGCTCTGCTGTTCTCTTGGGAAGTTGTGGTCATTCTTTTTATTTCTTTCTTCTGTGCTTAATACATTTTTAAGTGTCTCCTGTAGAGCTGGTCTGGAAGCTTTATAATCTCTTAGGGATTGTATGTCTGCCTAAACATACATGCACCCAACACAGGAGCACCAGCATGTATAAAGCAAATTTTTAATTCTCCATCACTGGTGAAACTGAGCTTGACTGGATAGGAAATTCTTGGTTGAAAATGCTTTTCTTTGAGGACTTTGAATATAGGATTCTAGTTCCTTCTTGGTTGTAGTGTTTCTGCCAATAGGTCTGCTGATATTCTGATTGGTTTTCCCCAATAGGTAGTCTGACCTTTCTCTCTTGCTGCCTTTAGGATTTTTTCTATTGTGCCTACTTTGTATAGGTGAATTAATATGTGTCTAGGGGTTGGTCTTGTCATTTGATGTCTTGTGGGGTTTCTATGTATGTCTTGTGCTTGACTGGTCACATCTCTGGTGAGATGGGGAAAGTTTTCTAAGATTACCTCCTGGAATACTTGTTCCAAGTTGTTCTCATTTTCCCTTTCTTCTTCTGGGATACCAATCAGACGTAGGTTTGGCCTCTTGATATTATGGCACATCTCTTGTAGGCTTTGTTCTTTCTTTCTGAGACTTCTTTCTATGTTTTTTACAGATTTGGTTAATTCCATGTTCTGATCTTAAAGTTCTGAGATTCTTTCTTCAGCTAGATTAATTCTGCTTTCCATGCTTGTCATCTTGTTATTTATTTCCTGGATGAAATTTGTTATTGTCAGAATCTCTGTTACAAGTTCTTTTAGTGTTGCATCTTGTCTTTTTTGAGTCTTATTCACTCTTTCCAACCATTCCCTGATCCCTATCGTATTCTGGGGCCAGTTGTTGGTGACTTCCATTGTTTGGGCACCAAGGTCTGATTTCTCAGGAGTTTTGACTTTGGTGGACTTGAAATTGCCTGAGGTCTTCTTTTGACTTTTCCTCATTTGTTATAGATCTCTTTAGTTCTGTTATTCAGTGTCAGTGGGAGAGGCTTTCTCTTCTGATGTTTGCTCAGTCCTCTATTCTTCCCTGATCTGGGCTCTGGATTTGTTCTATTTTGAAATAGGATGGTGGATAGGAAGCTTTGCTGTCTCTTGTAGTTTTTGAAATTCAGGAAATGTGGGGGTGGGGTGCTAGGAATCAGATGCTACTTGGAAATTAAAATGTTCACTTACTGTGGTATGTTTTCCCTGAGATCCACTCCCCACCACCACTCTATATGATGATGCAAAGCAGAAACCAACCCACACTGCAAAACAATCTGCAATAACAACAAAGCGAGACAAGACAAACCACAACAACAGAACAACCCCAAGAAAAGTAAACACACACACACATGCCTAGTAAAAAGTGAATAGAGAAGAAATACAAAAAGACCGAAGTGGGGAGAATAAGAAAAAAGGGAAAGAAAAAAAGGGGAGGGGGATTCAGGTGGAACCTTCACACGTATATTGACACACCCCTTAAATTATAAAAAATGAATATAAAAAAACCCCAGAAGAACAAAAGAGCAAAAACCAACAACAAAATCAAAAGATGGACACTCAGTCATTCACATACACACATAAACAGGGAATGACAATTAAAAGCAGAAAGAAATGGGGAAAGAAAAGAAAAAAAAATTTAAGGAGGAGATTCAGGTCAAAACCTCACATACACATTCATGCACAAAGGAATAATATTTTAAAAATAGATGAACTAACAAACATAAAATTTTTAAAATTAAAAAATAATTGAAAATTTGAAAAAACAAAACAGAACACAATAAAAAACAAAAACAACCAAAACAACAACAACAACAACAAAACCCTTTCCTCTTGTGGCAGGCTCTGTAGTTGTTTCTCTAACCAGGTCTCTCCTGCAGAGCCACCTCTTTCACTCTCCCCTCAGGGAATGAAGCAGGGAAGGAGGAGAGGCAGTGGAGGTGGGTGGGGCTGCAGTCCTCCTCTCCCACTCTCGAATGGTCAGGGAGATCTCTGTTGGGGATATACAGGATGTACACACCACTATTCCCCTGCTAATTTTGTTGAGATAGAATCTCACTATGTTGCCCAGGCTCATCTTGAGCTCTTGGCTTCAAGCAATCCTCCCACCTCAGCCTCCCAAAGTGCTGAAATCACAAGCATGAGCCGCCATACCTGGCTTGCTATTTTTTTAGGACAACAATAGAAAGCTAATGCATCTCCTATTTTTTTCTGAGTTTCAGTTTTCTCATTTGTAAAATGGCAATAATTACAGATTTAAAAGTTCTTGTAGGGATTAGAGATGTGTGTAATGTTACTTTAGCACAGCACCACACGCAAAGTAAGCTGTCAATAAATGGTAAGTGATATTGACTATGACTGCTTCAGCTACCACGTTGCGTTAATGACTCCCACATTGATTATCTCCAGCCCAGTTCTTTCCTTTGAAGTCTGTGTCTCAAGATTCCAAAAGGATATTTCATCAGGGAAACTGTAGGAACTGCACGTAAGAGACCTGGTGAAGGAAAGGTTACTTTGTTTGCCAGTGTACTGACTTGCTGTATTATGCAGTAACCTATAGGAAAAGTGTTTGGAAGAATATATACTGAGAAGTTAATGGTGATTATCTCTGGAAGGTAGGACTTTTCTTTCTTTTTTTTATTTCACAGATTATCTATAGAAACATGTATTTTTTTATCATTATAATAAAGATGACTTTCACATTTAAAAATATTATCTATAACCTGAGAACAACCCCCTGTCCAAGATGTAAACAGACAGTTCATGGTCCTGTAACTTTCAACCTGGGGCAGCTAGTAACATTCTTGTTACAAATTTAGGCTTACCTGTAATAAAGCTGGGAGCCATTTTTATTTGCAGAAGTGACAGTAGAAACTTTGTTAGGTTAATGTCTTCATGAAGGGTGATGACATGCAGTTGACTGTTCCCTACTTGACTTACTGCTAGATAATGCATGCATGAATTACCAAGAGAAGAAAGCCACTCACGGTAAATCTCAGGCCCCAAACCTCAGTCATTGGGATTTCTCTTAATTTTAAACTTCTTTTTCTCTTCTTGTTTGGGCTAATAACAGAATACAACAGACTGAGTAGCTTATAAACAATGGCAATTTATACCTCACAGTTCTGGAAGCTGGGAAGTCCAAGATCAAGAGATCAAGGGACTGGCAGATTTGTTCTCTGCTGAGAGCCTGTTTCTGTGTTCACAGATGGTCCCTTCTCACTGTGTCCTTATGTGTTGGAAGGGGCAAGCTAGCTCTCTGGGGTCCCTTTTATAAGGGCACTAATTCCATCCATGAGGACTCTGCCCTCATGGCCTAATCACCTCCCAAAGGCCCCACCTCCTAATAACATCACTCTGGGGATTAAGCTTCAACATATAAATTTGGTGGGAACACAAACATTCAGTCTATAGCCAGAGCACGTGCTTATTCTCTCTGAACTCTTTATGTGTAGCTGTTGAAACTGTCTTCTTTCTGTCCCGAGTCCCTGAAATACTGCAACTATCACTGTCAAGTTCCCTGCCCCCCAAGGTCAATCTTGAGAATTCAAGAATGCAGCAAGTCAGGGCCCAGTAAATTCCAGATTCCAAACACTGTTTTCCTTGTCAGAATGCTCACTGACTGATCTAGCTTAAGATCCTGACCCATCGAACATCTAGAACTCAGGGAAGCCAACTCGGGTGTTCTCCCTTGGTTGAGGGGAGCCCGGTATATTGTCTTCTGAGAATTTGCAGGAACAGCCTCATTGCCTACCTCAGATATCCATGAGACGCTGTTAACTGAAGCAAAAACTTTCTGAGTCAGTTCTCACTGAGAACCCTCCAAGACTGAGCAAGACAAAGAAGTTTCCTCCCTCAACTGTGTTTACACTCTCACAAAGGAGATTGTCGTTAAACAATTATGCCTAAGTAATGAATTGTGCAATTAGTCAGTTTCTTCTGATGCTTCCTGAAAGCAGGGCCCATATCTGTGTAGTTCTCTACTATACCCCCGTGCCTAGCTCGGCGTGGCTCAGAGTAGATGACCGATAAATATGTACCAAGTGAATGAACATGGAGTTAATAAAGTAATTACACAAATGCTTATTTAATTACCATTTTGATTAGTGCTTTGAATGAAATTTCAGCGTGCAACAGCAACATGTAAGGAGCGACCTAACCTGCTTTTGGGCGGCAAGTCAGTCATGAAAGATTGCCTTGAAATATACACAGGCTTTATTGAGGGGAAGATATTTCAGTTCATATAACCCCTTGAAACTAGGAGCAGAGGAACAGGCGGAGCGGGGAGCTCACAAGGACAGGATGGTTGCTGCGGAGGAGTATGATACCTGAATGGGCAGGAGCAGCATTATAAATGTAATGATCACACCATGTATTTAATGGTGATGTACTAGGGCTCTTGAAGACTGAGTAACTGTTGCTCCTCTCCACTAATAAACCATAGGGTACTAAGGTTGCACCCTGGGTATTTGCATATTTCCCTTTTCTACTTCCAGCATTCATTTTCAGGCCTGGATGTGTCCCTTCTAATCTGCTTTTTTACTTTTCATGCAGTCATCTAACCATGGAGGGTTTAAGTTTATACACTTTGTACCATGAAGAGAAATTATAAACATTTCCGTATATGGCTCTTTGCTAGATGATTGAAGAAGTGGGGTATTACTGTATTTGTATTGCCCTAAATTGTGTTGATATGTTTTTCTATTCTTTAATCCCTAGAAACAACCTTGAACTGTACTGAGTATTATGGATTCTGTATTGTTGTTTGGGTCAATCCCAGTTCACACTCTTAATCTGGGGGAAATCAAGACACTAACAAGATTGGCATCAAACAAAATATACTGTTGACTGAAGCACAACTAGACAACCATAATGCACAGTGCAATTCAAACTCGAGGTGACTGCAAAGAGATAAAGATGTAGGCATAAACAATGCTTATCCATTTTCAAGTCTGCAACATCCATTCTGTGATTTTGTTTGTGGAGAAAGACTATTGCAAAGGCATCTCAGCTCCTTTTACACTCATTCATTCCAGGAAATTCTATTTGCTGTCTTCAGCTACTCCTGACACCTTTTTTTCCTGATTTTGTCCATCTTTTTCACAGGTTTGTATGTATAGGGGATAGAGGGGGTCATAAGAAGTAGAGGAGAAACAAATTAAGAACTAAGTACTTTCAATTCACCTCTAAATGCCTAAGAGGACTTAGAATGAATGATATATTTTCATGTATGATCACTAAAGTGATTGGCCCGATTATAGCTAAGGGACGAATATTTTTGTAGAGGCCAACCTAACTTTGCATAATAGACTTTTTTCTCTGAAAAGAGGAAGAAAATTGAATTTGCCAATTAAATTATTTAAATTGTGTCAATGTTGCAAGAACTGAACTGTGTGTGTGTGTGTGTGTGTGTGTGTGTGTGTGTGTGTGTGTGTGTGTAGTAACTTCCAGGTCTAACATTCTCTGATTTCAATCTAGAATATTAAATATGGGCTTGGCCAGAATAAACTTGAAATGCCTAAGAGTGTCAAACAGAGGCCCATGAAAGGGAGATGATGTGTGGTCCCCTAGGTTTGGAGACAAAAGGTACAAGCAGGGAGAGAGTGGGCACGAAGGCTGTGTGTATGTTTATGTACTTCCCACACTGGGAATTGTTTCTGATTCCCACAAAGGAACAGACTTCGATCAGTTAGACTCTCACTAATGTCCAGTGTAAGTACTTTGCCTTCATTCAATTTGTAGAGAT
The DNA here is from genome assembly GCF_000164805.1 of Carlito syrichta. Classification (NCBI taxonomy): domain Eukaryota; kingdom Metazoa; phylum Chordata; class Mammalia; order Primates; family Tarsiidae; genus Carlito; species Carlito syrichta. Next base: position 82,332 of record NW_007055577.1, on the reverse strand, counting down.
TTTTTTCCCTCATTGAACAAAGTGTGCATCCAGGCTCATGATACGAGAGAAAGCCTATTTATATCCACTTTCTTGTCTGAGCAATTACCAAACACCATATTCACCTGAACAGTTCTTACCAATAAAAAGCATTCCTGATTAGCCCTTTCCTTTCTCTAAAATCCAATGCCCAGTGATTTCATTTTCTTTTAATCTGCGTTTGATGCTTTACAAAACCTGCAAAATTGGGATTAGTAGAACTTTGAGTAAGGGGCAATTGCATGAAAAGGTTTTCATATTCCCTTTATGTAAGACTTCCATGATTACCTAGAAGAGGCTTTTGAATTCTTTACTTTTTTTGTATGTGCTACTTTCTAAATTTGCACATTTTTTTTATTGCTAAAGCCAAGTTAAAATTGAAGTTTCCTAGGGAATTAAATATGGCTGTTTATTTAGACTTTATCAAATTCTAATTCCAGACTAAAGGAAATTAAACAGTAAAATGGACATTAATTTTTGCTTTTGTAAACCAATTTTAAGAAACTTTTCTTCCTTTCCACTTTCTCTGATTTTAACTAACTTTCCTTCCTCTTGGCTTTCTCTTGCTTGGGTTTGCCAATTATTATACCTTTGTGCAGCATCTCTTTATTGAATTACTAGCCCTGTCTGTCTCCCCCATCTCTGTTTCCCTGTATTTTGGCCCCAAAAGGCAATTTGGCTAAGAAATTGAGTTCCAAAGAGGAGAATAATGCATGGAAGTGAACTGCAGAATGTTTGCCTTGTACGTTCTTGATTTATACGTTAAAAAAAACCTCTGGGTTTTTTAAAAAAGCAAATCTGGAAATGCTGTTGAGGATAGTCTTTGGCACTGGCTCCCTCTTCTTAGGCAGCACTCGTGATGACTTCACCCCTTTAAAATGTGTCTCTTCGGATAGCACTCACACATGCCTTAGGTCGCCTGAAGGAAGCGTCCTCTGATATTCAATAAACAATACAAGCTTTCTCCATCCTCCCATCTTCAGACACTTCTTGGTCAGCACAGTGTTTATGAAAATGGGCTTCAAGAAGGGCTGAGTAGCTGGATTGTTGAAAGGAAAATGACAATTAATATGTGTGTGAGTGTGGGCTTTTTTTTTTTTAAATTTTAGGAACATGCATTAGCAAACTAGACAGCTGCATGGAGACACATACAGTTGTTCCTTAAATTTTGCTGTATTATCAGAGTGTGTGAAGGTTCATTTGCCAGTTATAAAGTAGGCCAAACAATTCCGGGTGTCTGCTCGGATAACTTAAGTTACTTTCCCATGTATTTCTGGTTTTCTAAGTGCCTTTTAGGCAATTCTGCCAAGTAGTATGAAAAGAACAAAAGAGTGAACAAATTCAAATGCAGCAATAATTTTGTGTATTATTAAATTAGCCACAGAATAATGCATTTTGTGTGAGTGATTTTCTGCACATACCATTAAAAAGCATGGAATCTGGTCAACTACAACTGTAACAAAGTAGAAATAGTGAAACAATATGAAACTATTAATTATAATAAATATATATAAAATATTTATGTTTTAGATCTTAAAACACCCTTGCTGTATGGAGATTAATTTTCTTTTTGAGTCGGTGGTCTTGCTCTATCACCCAGGCTGGAGTATGGTGGCATAATCACTTCCCACCAAATCCTCGACCTCCTGGGCTCAGACAATCCTCCCACCTCAGCCTCCTGAGTAGCTGGGACTACAGGTGCGTGCCACCACGCCTGGCAATTTTTTTTTTTTGGTAGAGATGAGATCTCACTATATTGCCCAAACCGGTCTCAAACTTCTGAACTCAAGCAATCCTCCTGCCTCGGGCTCTCAAAGTGCTGGAATTAACCAAGCTTGGCTGGAGATTAACTTTAAATAATGATCAAGGGAAAAACAAAGAACACTGCTATATATTGAGTTACTGCTATGTGCTAAGTACAGGAGTAGGCACTTTGCATATTTAAACTCATTAGAGGTTCACAGCAATCCTGTGAAGTAGGTACCATTTAGTTTCATTTTAAAGACTAGTGAACTAAAGCTCAGAGAGGTCAATATCTTGACCAGGATCTCACAGCTGGGAAGCAGCAGAGTTGAGACCCAAACTAATACTTGTCTGTCTCTGTATACTTTATCTTTGAAATGTTTTGACAGCATGGCTCATGTCACAACATAGCAATTCACCACATCATTATTTTAATTTTTTTCTTCTATAAAATTTCCAAAACAAATACAAGATAGAAGGTTATATACATCAGGGCTGAAGTTCACGAACTGGCTAATGTCATCATAACCAGCAAATTAAACTGTGCCCAAGTTGGCGCTTTCGTTCTTAACCTTACTGATTTATTTCATGGTTTCTGTCTTCATTAAGGGTTTCTTAGCATTTCAAAAATGTCTCCACCTCTCATAACCAGTTAGTAACCTTGAGAACAAAATAGTAACGTTTCTCAGGGGCCTTGAGTTTTTGATATGTGATTTTGTGCATATGTGTGCCAACTCAAAATATTGCTGCAAAGTGATTCTTACTCCCTTTTTTATACTCATGGGCTGTGTTGTCTAAATGGCACACAGAATACCAGGGATGTAGATTAATTATTCTGGTTCTTTTCCTTTACTAGCTGTGTGGCTTAAATAACTTCACATGATTAGGCTCGATTTCCTCTTCTATAAAATGGGGATAATATTAGTACCTACTTCATAGATTTTGACAATAATGGGATAAAGAAGGCAAAGTTATTAGCACTGTAGTTGGTAGCTAATAAACACTCAAGATGTGCTACTAGCATTTATTCAGCTTTAGCTACTAGAAACTAGTGTGCATGTTTGTTAAAAACCTAGACTTTAGAGTCAGACTACACCAGTTTGAGCCCTGGCTTTGCCACTTAATAACTGTGAGACCTTGGTCATGATTCTTAGTATCTCTAAGAGTCAATTTTTAAATGGAAAGTGGGACAATAGTGATATCTTCCTTTTTTAGTACTGGAGAGGATTAAATGAAATAATGCACATAAAATATCCAGCTTGTAGTAGATATTTAATAAATGTGATTTCACCTCTTCCTTCTACACATACAGGCAATCACATGTCCAAGTTCATTAAACGTTATTGCTGTGCTAACATTTAGTGTGGACAATGATCATATATTGAAATTTTCAAAAATTAGATTCAGGAAATTCCAGCACAGACTTAATCTACTAATGCTTTGACATACACTATTAATTTTCCATGAAGATCAAAGAACAAGTACATTGTTAACACCAAGACATTTAAGACTAAAGGAGGATGATAAAGTTGTTAGAGATGTTTTATAATGATTAGAAACTGTAAGCCTGCTGCTATCCATCAGTATAGTATCCAATGTAGACAGAGCAAGATGAAAAGATTCCTAAGCCCTGGTCATTCCTTTTTCATTATTTTACCACAAAACTTTGAGTGATTCTCTTAAGCTCTATGTCTCAGTTTCTTTTCTGACTGATTTGGGAAAATAAAATATGTCTTGCCTACCTCACAGGGTTGTGATGATCAAATAAAACTAAGTATGGGAAAGCCCTTGATAAAATATGAATATGAAACAAAGCACGGATTCTTTGTTACTTCCAAGTGATTCTACTTATTTATTTTTGTGGCATTTTTGCCCTTTTTTGCTATTTAATCACAGCACAGCAACCTAGCTTTTAAAAAAGGTAGTATTCAAAGGAAAACATACTTCTAGGAAAATTTGTCTTGAGATATTTTAAGACAAACATTTCACTTTATTTGATGGACGTGTGGATTTTAACTAGCTGTATGGGGACTGTGAAAGGTCCTTATTCTTTGGATCAGAGTAGAGTTTTAATTCCTCTCAAACCAGCTGTCTGGAACCATAGGCTATTATTTTCCCTTTAGACATATCACCTGCTCCAAATGCACCAGTAGGATGACTAAAAGATTTCAAAGCTCAGGGAAGCATTTCTCTTGCTCTTGAAACCAAAGCATCCTTTATGAGGGACTAGAAGCAGGAAATGTTTCTGCATCAGCTCAAATGAGGGTTTACATTGAGAAAGATCTCAAGGGGTCTAGGAAAAGATTATGAAGCATATCCCTCTCACTAGCCGGACAGCTGGGGATCAATCCAGGAGGCAACTATTTGCTATAACAGCTGTCTTCTTTTGAGGATAAAAGGATAGTATGGCCTGGTGGTAAAGACTTAGACAGTCCTGGGTTCCAATATGACCTTGGGCAAACTACTCCAAACTCCTTAAAGCCCCAGTTGCCTCATCTGTGTAATGGAAGATAGCATCAGCCCCAAAGTGGTGATTTGATGACTATATAATTCACATGAATAAGCTTAACTACATGCCAGACACATAACAATGGTTCAGAATTTTCTTTTGGGTAGAGATTGGGTCTTGCTGTGTTGCCCCACTGATCTCAAACTCCTGCCCTCAATGATCTTCCTGCCTCAGCCTCCCAAAGTGCTGGGATTACAGGCATGAGCCATTGCACCCAGCTCAAGGGATCAGCAAATCCTAATTTTAACTACTCTTATTATTGTTATCATTATTATCACTTATTATATAATTCGAAGGATCTCAGTTTCAAATTTGGGTTTGTACCTGACTAATTCTTTTTTTTTTTTTTTTTTTTGA
>NW_007055577.1:33993-77685 GCF_000164805.1 Carlito syrichta | reverse complement strand
TGGGCTCCGGCGATCCTTCCGCCTCAGCCTTCCAAGTAGCCGGAATTACAGGCGCGCGCTACCGTGCCCGGCTGATTTTCTGATTTATGGTAGAGATGAGGTCTCGCTGCCCAGGCGGGTCTCGAACCCGCGGGCTCAGGCAATCCACTCACCTAAGCCTCCCAAAGGCGCGGGATTACAGGCTGAGCCACCAAGCCCGGCTTCTGACTAATTCTTAAAGGAACAAAGATATTATTAAACATGGCTTTTCCTTCATCATACCTTTTAGCACACACATCTCTTCAGAGTCCTTTTGGAGGTGTTCCATCTCTGACCCTCACAAATCACCCTTTTTATATTTAACTAAATTTTACTTATTTGGGACATGAAGTAATTCACCACGTCTAGGCACTGCCTGGAGTCAACTAGTAAAGGGTTGGATTCGACGACCTCTCAGCTTCCTTCCATCCCTGAGAATGTATAATTCTATGAGTCAGTGTTCAGGGAAAAAATGAAGGGCTGTTTAGTGATGAGTGACAGTTCTGTCCTGAAAGAACAAAGAACTTACTCACTGTGCCAGAAGCCATGTTGAAGATCACAGGATCATGAATTATAACTCTACTACCCTCTGGCAGGACAGGAAAGGAATCTCATAGACAAATTGCACTGGGAAAGAGTTTATGGATTAAAGGCTCCAATATTCATGACTTCCAACCAGCCAGCACGTAAGTCCATGACAAGTGCCAAAGGCCACCCCTGTCTGTTGAAAAAAATAATGGAAAGATCCCCAAAGAGAAGCCAGAGAGTGAAATTCTGGCCAAGACAGTATTTTTGAATCTTTCTCCTTTTCTGGCAATCGCTATGATAAAGAGCTCATGAGACAATAGAAGCCATCATCTGTAAACCTGTGGCTTTTGAGAAGAAAACATAATGATGGAATTTAAATTCTACCCTGTCTTTTTCCATTTACCATCAACTGGGGGTTGCCCAGCAGGAGAAATGAGATCATTTCCCTCTGAGTGGCTAGCTGAGCTTGCCCACATTCATTCCTCTTCCCACGTCGCGTTTTAGCAGGCATCAACACGTCAGCAGCTTCTGAAATGTGCCAGATCTAGGGAAGCAGGGCATTGTCACTATTGCACTAAAGAACACCCCACCTCTGCAGTGGACTCACCCCAGCCACATTTTCTCTTGCTTGCTTGTCAAATGGTGGGAGGAAGTTCAAGAGGATCCTCTGGTTTACTGCCTGACACGCACCGCTTGGCTAACCTTTGGGGGCTATAGCCCACCATTCAGCCTTTCTGATGCCATTGGAAACACTCCATTTCTTCTCTGCACTCTTTTTAGGCATCCCTTTTCTAGATTCTGCTTATTAGGTGGCTGTGAGCCTAGAAAGGCTGGTGATCTCTGGAAGGGAGAAAGGGGAGTTATCCACCATTCAAAAAACGCAAGCACCCTAAGAAATGAAGTCATTTCTCATTGTGACACCAGAAATGTTATCCTGAACTTTTCAGTTTCTCAGACTTAAACAGTTGTCTCTTTTTGAAACCATGAAAAACATTTAAAAAATCATTTTGAATGCTACACAAGTCATGTAGGAATACATTCTCATTGTGAAAATTCACATGCTGAACTATCTAGAGGGTGATGTGAGTCTCTGTTCACACTCATCCCTGCATCCCAATCTTAATCTTTTCTGCCAGTGACTGTCTCATCTATGACCCTTCAGACCTTTTCATACTTAGTTGCATACATATTTATTTGCACATAAACTGCATGCAGCAAGCAGGTAAGTGTTGGTTTCCACATTACAAGTCTAGTTAGTGTAACTGCCCTCTCTTCCTACTTCCTTTTACTCAGTTCCAGCAGTGACCCATCCAGCTGAGTTCAGGAGAGCATGAGTGAGTGGTTGAACTAATAGGCATGTGTTTGAATATCTATGTCAGGTTACATTCCAAAACCAAAGACAATTGTTTCTGGATTATTCATTAAACATATTATCTACCTCTTTCTTTCCAGCAGTATACACCAAGCTACACTCTGTCTTTTGCACTTGAGGGTGAATGGAGAATCTGGAAACAGATTCGCAGCACTGAGCCAATTAACTGGGGCAGTGTTCAGCACAGGCAGGTTGGACACACATCAATATATATTTTTTTAATTGCAAGAGCTTCTGGGGCTCCTTCTGGGATTCAGAAGTAGGAGTGGTAGAGTTGAATCTAGAATCCAGGTTTCTTGGTTTCCAGTTTATGTTTTGGACACGACCATCCTGACCCACTTGAATTAGTTTTGTCTTCATCGCAACTTGAATAGGAGGGTGCTATGGTCTGAATGTGTCAGTCAAAATGTATATGTTGGAGACTTCATCCTAATGCAACAGTGTTGGGAGGTGGAGCCTGATGGGAAGTATTTAGGTCATGAGGGCTCTGCTCTCATAAATGAATTAATGCCATTATAAAAGGACTTGACAGAGGGAGTTTGGTCCCTTTTTTGCCCCTTCTGTCCCTTCTACCATGTGGAGACACAGCATTCCTCACTTCTGGAGCATGTAGCAACAAGGCACCATTTGGAAGTAAAGATTGAAACCAGACACCAAACTTGACAGTGCCTTGATGTTGGACTTTCAGCCTCCAGAACTCTAAGAAATGAATTTCTGTTCTTTGTAAATTATCCAGTCTGTAGCATTTTATTATAGCTGCACCAAGACAATGAGCAAGTAGAGGGAGATAAAGACGTTGGTGACCTAAGTGGCAGAGAAGCAGGTACCACCAAAGGAAAAGATAGGGACAAAAGAGTGTGAAGAGTGGGCAGCCGAAGTACCCTTAATCCCAGGTCCCTCAGAATTTCCCATGGGGCCAGCATTACCTACTGGACCGTGTTCAGGTTTTCACCAGTTTGTCTAACTTATTCAAACCTTCTGATGGATGACTTTAAAATTTGTATCTCTTCCTGCAAACGCATGTTTATTGCAGCACTATTCACAATAGCAAAAACATGGAACCAACCATGCTCCTCATCGAAACTGGACAGGATAAAAAAAGTGTGGTATATATGCACAGTGGAATATTACACAGCCATAAAGAAGGACAAACATATGGACTTCACAGCAACTTGGATGGATTTAAAATCTATAAAACTCAGTGGTCTGTTACAAAAACAAATAACTGAGTACCACCTGTTCTCACTCATAAGCGGACCCTGAACATTTGCCATAATACTATAAGAAAGGGCTTGGCAGTGGTGGGACACTACCGGGGGGAGGGGGCACATAATATCAATAGGGGTACCTGATCTCAAGTCAGGCAAAGTGGGACTAAAGGGAGGCCCAAACTTGACCTGTACGATGACCACGTGTGTACCTAATCCTGAAATTGTACCCCACATCTTTAAAATAAAAAATAAATAAAAATTTTAAAAATTGTATCACTTAACTCAGATGGCACTTACCAGTCACCTATCTCTTCTTACTGAATGTTGAGGAGCTTATACAATTGTCAACTCAAATACAAAGCATTCGCACCTTCCTAATGCACCCCTCCCCCCAGAAAGCAAACAAACAAAACCAAAAACTTGGCTTCGCTCAATAGCTAAGTTCGAAAACTCAGGTCCCCCAATGAGATTTCCTATTTATTTATATATTTATTTATTTATTTGAGTCAAAGTCTCACTCTATCACCCAGGCTGGAGTGCAGTGGTATGCTCATGGCCACCACAGCCTCAGCCTGCTGAGTTCAGCCATCCTGCTGCCTCAGTCCTCTGAGTAGCTGGGACTATGGTGCGTGCCACCATGCCTGGCTAATCTTTTGATTTATTGTAGAGACAAGGTCTCGCCATGTTGCCCAGTCTGGTCTCGAACTCCTGGGTTCAAGCAGTCCTATCACCTCAGCTTCCCAAAATGCTGAGATTACAGGCATGAGCCACTGCACCGGCCAAGATTTCTTTTATTTACTAACCCTCTGCCCTCAATATCGGGTGAGTCTTCAAGCCCTGTCAATTTTCCCCATTAAACGTTTCTTTTGTCTGTGCTGCTTCTTCATCCTCACTGTCATTGTTCTCATCCTGGTCCATATGACCTGTATTACCGCCACATCCTCCTCACTGGCTTCCCTCTCTCCAGTCTCACTGATGTCCAATCCAGTGCCACTTATTCTCATCAGACACAGATTCATTAGTTTAGCTTTTCCTTGTTCTCTGGTTCAAAAATTTCAATGATTTTCCTTCTCTTGCCATATTCAATCTGTCACGTCAAGTGGAAGAAGATGTCGGCTTAGTCTGTGTTTTTCTCAATGGCAGACCTAGAACCAATAATAAAAGTTATAAAAAGGCTGACTTCAGCTGATCAAAGAAAATTCCTCTAAAGAAGAGCTGTTGCACAATGAAGCAGCTTGCTCAAGTACAGAGCTTCCTGCCCCTGGGGAGATGTATAATGGAGCTGGGAACTACCTGTCAAGAATGTTGTAAAAAAGGATTCATACTTTTAGGGTGTACAAAAACACTGTTGACATTAAAGATGATGATAACCAATCATTTTTAAACATTGGCTCCATGCCAGGTACTCTCCTTGTTGTTGTCATATGTTACCTCATTCATTCTTATATCAACTCTGTAGTAGACACCATTTTTATCTTCACTTTACAGTTGGCTCTACTTTAGTGATTAAGTGCATAGACCCTAGAGTGAGACCACAGTTCACGTCTTCGCTCTGCACTTGCTGGATGAATGATTTTGAATAAGATTCATAGCCTATGTTGAACTTAGCCTCCTCATCTTTACAGTGGAGGGAGAAATAGTGCTCACTTCATTGGGATGTTGTGAGGATTATGCTGTGAGATAACGTACGTAAAGCACTACTTGGCTCACAGTAAATATTCAATGGTCGCTATCAAGTTTGTCTTCATTTGATTACATGCCATCTAGGGGAAGTGGCTACATTTCTTCTATATCCTCCCTCTTAGCTATCTCAAATTGGCCATATTGTAAATCTTCCTTCAATATGTCTTTATGGCTAGTGACGTTGTAGTGAATACCCCCCAAAGCTTCTCCATGACATTTAATGCCTTGTTTCACCACCAACAATGTATTTCTATTGACCATCTTTCTCAGTTAAAGATAGGGGTGGAGTCAGAGTCAGCCCCACCTTCTGCTTTTCCTTCTACACTTTTATTTGTCTCTCTGAAATGGTAAATAACTGATCATGATGACTTTTAAGGCACAGGGTCTTGTGCTTTCTTTCTTTCTTTTTTTTTTTTTTTTGAGTTAGGGTCTCACTCTGTCGCCCAGACTGGAGTGCAGTGGCCGCTCCCGGCCACCGCAGCCTCGACCTGCTGGGCTCCCGCGATCCTTCCACCTCAGCCTTCCGAGTAGCCGGAATTACAGGCATGCGCTCCCACGCCCGGCTGATTTTCTTTTTGATTTATTGTAGAGATGAGGTCTCGCTGCCCAGGCGGGTCTCGAACCCACGGGCTCAGGCAATCCACTCACCTCAGCCTCCCAAAGGCGTGGGATTACAGGCTGAGACTAACCACTAACTTGGGTTACTAAATACATGAAAGTGCTTTGCTAACAACGTTGCGAAATTGTGAACCGGACTTCCATTGTGCTGATGTCGTGCCACACTGCATACCTTCCTTCCATATTGAAACTCATAAGTTCTGTTCACAGCTTATAGATCTCAAAACATTTCCTTCAGCTCATTGTTCGCTTTGTTTGAAGAAGTTGCATGGAATAACCTGACAAAGAGATAACTCTCTGTTGGGAGACTCTTTTTTTTTTTTTTTTTATTTTAAGAGTCCTTTGATATCATTCTCATTTGGGTTTTTAAGCTTTACATGAAAGGAGTGGGGAGGGGGAGACTTTCCTTTTCAGCACGATTAAATTGGTAGCTGTCCTAGAGAGCACGCTTCTGAAGCCAGGTGCCGCCACTTAGCTTAATGTTTCATGATGTGTCACCCAGCAAATTATGAGTTGTTTGAATTGATTTCCTTCAAACAGCTGAGCTACAGCTTTTGTTCTATTGATGTTTGCTTCAATTTATGAATATGTGTTGCTTCCAGACAGAAAAAAAATCGCATGTCTTATAAAGAAATGTCATTAACTCACAGAGCCTAGTCTATGATTAGAAGGTTTGGGGGAGGGTGTGCTTTTTTCATCCAATGTAGCTACTCTTGATGGCTTAAACTCTTTTGTCAGTTCTTAACGCTTTTCTACCTCCTTAGAACATAATATGCCATATCATTATCCTCATATCTGTCAAACCAGGTTTTATTGAGTTTCAAAAATAAGGATTACTTTTACATTCCATCATACAAATATTGACTGAGCACTTACTCTGTGTCTCAGTTAAGCCCTTTGGGAAATAGAAGCAGCACGAATATTGGACCTGACTCTCAGTGAGTTTCTGATCTTTCTGGAAATTCAGGATAAATATTTATAAAATCATCCAAGAGCACCTAGGTTTGAATACATGTACTATGTTGAATATAATCAAATGCCCCTAAATAATGATGGACTTTAGGGATTGCTCACTCTGCCGGTGAGTGGAGCAAAGTGAGCTCTTTCCCTTCCCTAAGAGCACTAGTAGGGCTTTTCCGGGCAAGCGAAGCCATCTGTCTGTCTGCCAGTGTTTGTTTACTTGAATGTGGCCAAGAGGAGCCACAAGGCATTCTCATCCAGGAACTACACACCAACCTCTACCCCTCCATCAACACCCCCCCCGCCACCTGTCTAGGCATTGGAGCTCATGAGTGTGAGTTTTTCTTCTATTATTTCTATGACATGTTTGACTTTTCCTCAGTTGGGATGTTAAGATTGGTAATAGAGCTTTGGGATGGAAAGAGAAGCTGGCCTTTTGCCCTCTTCCCCTTTTTATCATTGTTTTGTATTTTTTAGGAAAATGTAAGCTTTGCTTCAAAACAACCTCAAAAGGTAGCTGTCATTAGCGCTGCAACTACAAACTCGTAGAAAAGAATAAACAATTCTATATACATATTTGATAAGGTATTAGTAGAAGTCAATTCCTGTTGTTCTTCCCATACCCTGCTCAAGATCCTCTTGTTTGAAGCTGCAAAGATAGACTTGAAATTACTTTTTAAAAAAACTCAAACAGCCAGGCTCGGTGGCTCAGCCTGTAATCCCGCGCCTTTGGGAGGCTGAGGTGAGTGGATTGCCTGAGCCCGCGGGTTCAAGACCCGCCTGGGCAGTGAGATCTCATCTCTACAATAAATCAAAAAAAAAAATCAGCCAGACATGGTAGCGCATGCCTGTAATTCCGGCTACTCGGAAGGCTGAGGTGGAAGGATCGCCGGAGCCCAGCAGGTCGAGGCTGCGGTGGCCGGGAGCGGCCACTGCACTCCAGTCTGGGCGACAGAGTGAGACTCCAACTCAAAAAAACAACCAAAAAAAACCCTCAAACATTCACCAATTTCAGGAAAAGGGGCATCTGGTGGCAATTATTTTAGGATATTGGCTAAATTATTAACATAAATGCCTTCATGACTATGACAGCTAATTTCGTAGCTTTCTTGATGTTTTCTTATATTTTTTAAACACGCTACATAAAGTAATGGAGTTGGTAAAAACCCTGCCTCCATTATTTGAGAGGCAGATACTTTCAAACACTATTCCTAGTAACCAGTTGGAAGGATCTATCCACTGTTTTGGAAGCACTGGCTGTGTGGGCATCTGTACTACAGGCCAAGAAAGTGGGAATTCTGGGCAGCGTATGTGGGTACTCTGTACACTGGTAGCTACACACTCATTTTCTTCCTTGTTAGTCTACCTTACTTCACAATATAGAGCTGCTGAAGAGTCTTCAGATTGACTTGCTCTGAAACTATTCATGTAAGAATGTCATGTCATCGCCAAAGCAGCCTGGCGAGTTAAGCATTGCTGGGTCCTCTGACCAAATGCCATTCAATGCTAGATAAATCAGTGCCCAATCCTCAACAGACAATGAGTCTCAAGGGATGCAAGGAAGAAATATCAGTGAAGATTGGAATGAGTCCACAGAGACTGCTTGGAAGAGGAGGCTTCGATGTATCAGCAGAATTTGGCTGGACAGAGAGGTAGGCAAGGCAGTCTGCAAATCTGCAGGAATGGGTCTATGTGTTTGGTAATGTAGAAATTCATACTTATTGCTAGGATTCTACAGAGACTTGGGCTCCTGTCTGTTGATATTGAAGTCAAGCCAAGGAAACTCAAGACATATGTGTTTTCCACAGCTGAATTTTAACTTATTACTAATGAAGACTATGCAGACAGAAATGACAACCTTTGGGATTAAGAGAATAATGCTCAGGGTCTCAGCTTAAGGTTGTGTAGGCTGCACCCTGCACAAAGCCTCCGTGTTACACGGGCGGGAGGTGGGGAAATCCCACTGGTGCAGGCGCTTCCAGAAGCTGTGCCTTTCTGTAATTAATCTGCTTGGAGGGAACTTTTTTTCCAATTCATCTGCCTACAGGAAGTGCCATTTTGTAATTTGCCATAAGGCACTGTATGTGCCAGTAGCGGCTCTGGCACTGCCATAGAATTGTAGAATATGGCTTTGGAGGAGATTCATCTTGCCTGATATATATATATATATATATATATCTTTTTGAGTTGGAGTCTCACTCTGTCGCCCAGACTGGAGGGCAGTGGCCGCTCCCGGCCACCGCAGCCTCGACCTGCTGGGCTCCGGAGATCCTTCCGCCTCAGCCTTCCAAGTATCTGGTACTACAGGCGCGCTCTACCACACCCAGCTAGTTTTTTGATTTATTGTAGAGATGAGGTCTCGCTGCCCAGGCGGGTCACGAATTGCCTGATATTTTTAGGCAGAAAAAACTATCGGTAATCTTCCCTATTAAGACTTCTCTGTACAAGATCCTGTGGATTTTTTAGGCAACACATTTTTAGCCTCAGCATTTTTCTCCTCTTTTCATTCTGTTGAGACTAATAATAACAACAATAATAATTAAACTTATGCTGTACTGGTGGAGAAATTAAAGCCAAAATCAAAACTACAAAATATCCAACTAAAGTAAATTATGGTCTCAATAACTGGTTTCACATTTAGTAGTTGGACCTCTTATAGAAAGAAGAAAAATTCAAGTGGTGTTACTTCTAGGAACTTGTCAGGTCATAGGATGTCAAGTCTAAGCAATGAAATATTTATTACTATAATGAAGTTCAGAAGATTCATTTTCCAGTCTCTGCATTTACTAAGGGTTGATCTTGGGAAATTAAGTTTTTTTATCTGGGCCTCAGTTGACTTGCCTGCAAAATGACTCAATTATTTCTAACACTCCTTTCAGCTCTAGAATTCTCGGATTCTATTTTATTATTGTGCTAAATTTACCTGATGCCATAAAACAGAACAGAAATAATCATCACCTGGTCTAACTATCCTTCAATATGTAAAATAAATGAATCCCTGGATTTTTTTTGATGTTGTTTTTGTTAAAGCAACATTGAATAAAAGGAATTCTGCTTTTACCACTCTCTTACACCCTATAGCTGAAGAGGTATTTCTGGGACATAGCCTTTTTTTTTAAAGAGCTACATTCCAGACTTGGAAAAAAGGTAGCCCCAAAAGAGCAGCCTAGTTTATAGTCTAGTTGCTTAAAAATCCCAGATACTTTGGAGATCATGGTGGTTTCCCCTTCTGAATATTTGATATCAGAGGTGCAGATGATAGATCATTCCCCTTCCTCTTACCTATAAACCCATCAATTATTGTTCCCTTACCTTTTTCAGATAGAACTTTCCCCTTATCAGTATTATCATCTCTGTGGATGTCCCCAGTGCAAAAGACACTCAGCAATTCTCTCTCCATTTTCCTTTTTTTTCTTCCTTTTTTTGAGTTGGAGTGTCACTCTGTTGCCCAGGTTGGAGTGCAATGGCATGCTCATGGTCACCGTAGTCTCCACCTGTTGGGCTCAGGCGATCTTTCCTTCTCAACCTTCCAAGTAGCTGGAACCATAGACACATGCCACCACATCCGGCTAACTTTTTCATTTGTTGTAGAGATGAGGTCTCGCCAAGTTGCCCAGGCTGGTCTCCCCCTCCTGGAGTCAGACAATCTTATTGCCTCCGTCTCCCAAAGTGCTGGGATTATAGGCGTGAACCAGCGTGCCCAACCCCTCTCTTTTTTCAATAAAACCAGGGAAAGAAGAAACAGGAGAAAGGAAGGGAAGGAGGGAGAGTAACTGTAAATCTTTGTCCTGAGTCTCTCCTTTTCTTCCTGTGATTGTTCCTCAGATCTCACCCAAGGACATAACGAGCCATATGTTCCCACTGCTATTCTTTGTTTTAATTTGTTTTATGTTAGATTGAAGGCATACATATGCAGGTTTGTTACATAGGTATATTGCATGATGCTGAGGTTTAGGCTTCTATTGAAGTCATTACCCAAATAGTGAACATGAAACCCAATAGGCAGTTTTTCAACTTTTGCTTCTCCGTCTCCTCCTCCTGCTTTAGGAGTCCCCAGTGTCTGTTGTTCCCATCTTTATGTCCATGAATACCCAGTGTGTAGCTCTTATTTTTGTTTATTTATTTATTTATTTATTTATTTTTGAGTTGGAGTCTCACTCTGTCACCCAGGCTGGAACGCAGTGGCACGCTCACAGCCACTGTATCCTCAACCTGCTGGAGTCAGACGATTCTTCCGCTTCAGCCTTCCAAGTAGCTGGAACTACGGATGTGCGCCACCACACCCAGCTAATTTTTCTTGATTTATTGTAGGTCTCACCAAGTTGCACAGGCTGGTCTCGAACCCCTCGGCTCAGGCAATCCTCTTACCTAGGTCTCCCAAAGTGCTGGGATTATAAGCATGAGCCACCACACCTGGCCTAGCTCTTACTTTTAAGTGAGACCATGCAGTATTTGATTTTCTGTTTCCGTATTAATTTGCTTAGAATAATGCCCTTTAGCTGCATCCATATTACTGCAAAGGACATGATTTCATTCTTTTTTATGACTGCATAGTATTTCATGGTGTATGTGTACCACCTTTTCTTTATTCAGCCCACTGTTGATGGCCACCTAGGTTAGTTCCTTGCTTTTGCTGGTGTGGACAGTGTTACAATAAACATAAACGTGCAGGTGTCTTTTTGGTAGAAGGATTTATGTTTTATTGAGTATATAACCAGTAATGGGATTGCTGGGTCAAGTGGTAGTTCTATTTTTAGTTCTTTGAGAAACCTCCAAACTGCTTTCCAGAGGGGCTGCAATAGCTTACATTTCTACCAACAGTGTATGAGTTTTCCCTTTTCTCCACAATCTCACCATGTGTTTTTTATTTTTATTTTTTTTAACTTTTTAATAATAACCATTCTGGCTGGTGTGAGGTGGTATCTTTTTGTGGTTTTGATCTTCATTTCTCTGATGATTAGAGATGTTGAGTACTTTTTGTACATACTTGTTGGCCACTTGTGTGTTTTCCTTTGAGAGGAGTCTGTTCATGTCCTTTGCCCACTTTTTAATGGGGTTGTTTTTTCTTGATAATCTGTTTCTCACAGATTCTGGATATTAGTTCTTTGTTGGATGCATAGTCTGCAAATATTTGTTTTTTCTGTGAGGTGTCTGTCTACTCTGTTGATAGTGTCTTCTGCTGTGCTGAAGCTCTTTAGTTTAATTGGGTCCCAACTGTCAATTTTTGCTTTTGCTGTGTTTTTTTTTTCTTTTGAGAATCTAGTCATAAATTTGTTGCCAAGATCAATATCCAGAAAAGTGTTCATTTTTTAAGGTTTCTTCTATGATGATTACAGTTTGAGGTCTTATATTTAAGTCTTTAACACATCTTGAGTTAATTTTTGTATATGGTGAGAATTAGGGGTCCAGTTTCATTCTTCTGCATGTGGTTAGCCAGTATTTCCAGCACCATTTATTAAATAGGATGTCTTTTCCCGTTGTTTATTTTTGTTGTAGGTGAGCCTGTGTTCCCTATTCTGTTCTATTGGTCTATGTGTCTACTTTTGTACCAGTACCATGCTGTTTTGGTTACTGTAGCTTTGCAGTAAAGTTTGACCTGGTATTGTGATGTCTTCAGCTTTATTCCTTTTGCATAGGATTGCTTTGGCTCTTAGGGCTTTCTTTTGGTTCCATATGAATTTTAGAATTGTTTTTCCTAATTCTGTGAAAAATGACATGGGTAATTTGATAGGGATTGCATTGAATCTGTAGAATGTTTTGGGCAGTATGGACATTTTAACGATATTAATTCTTTCAGTCTATAAGCATGGAATGTTTTTCCATTTGTGTTAACTATGTTTTCTTTCAGCAGTGTTTTTAGTTCTCACTGAACAGATCTCTTGCCTCCTTGGTTAGATGTATTTTTATCCCACTGCTATTATTAAGTTTGTTTTGAGCTGTACTTTTGATGGTACCATTAGACAGTGGAGGCTGAAACATTTTGAATGGGCAATTCTTCAATTAATGCATTTTATATTCATCCTCTACTTCATAAACTAAGCTATGTGGTATTTCAGTTTCTTATAATGAGGCCTAGTTGCCCCATCTAGGGTAGAGTGACAGTAAATGACTTGTTCAAGGTCAAGGAAGGTATGATTTGTCTGCAGAGAAGCCAGAAATAGAACTAAGGTCTGCTGACTTTCAGTTCAGTTTAGCATCCAATAAACCGCATTCTCTTTCTTCTGTACATTTTAGCTCCAGTGGTTTGCTGTGGGCACAGATATTTGACAGTCTATAAACCTAAGAAACCATCAAATGGTCAGAGGTAGTAAAATGAGCCTCATGGGGAACAAAATGTATTATGTCATTGTCAGTAACAAAACAAGATTATCGAGTTCACATTAGCAACAGAGGTAGTCTACATTTACCCTTCCTCAGACATCTTTTTCTAACAGAGAGCAAGATTTTTTGTTTCAGTCAAAAACATATTATGAATGAAAAAGTCATATTGTCTTTATATGTGTGCCTGCAATTGAGGTAATGAAGTATGGAGTTCATTTGTGAATGTTTTGAATGGCAATGACTTCTTGAAATTATTTTTGCTGGGAACCCAAATGAACATTCTTTAAAAATAGTCACACTGTTGTAATTGGCAAACCACTGAGACGGTATCTTGGGAGGGAAACAACATGCAGTTGGAAGGGAATATAAAATTCATAGGCTTGCAACCTGAGTTATCCATTTCATATACTACATTTTCATGTTAAAACCATCTCAAGATGGAAAGACAAGATCTTGGAATTTTTAATTGTGAAAAAATCTATAAATTTAGACACTTGCAATTTTATTACATATTTTGTGTGCCTGTATTTTATTACCTGCTAATTCAAAATGTGTCTAAAAAAATTATTTTAATTATATGCAATACTTGACTGTTTTTAAAGTTTTCTTAAAAGTTTTTTGGAGGAAATAATGAATTTGTCTGTTACAGATCATGACATATCTCTTGGTTGTGGCTCAGGCCTCAAGTCTATTTAAGGATGCTTGCATTGCTAAACCCTAAAATTGCTGCATGATCCCTGATCAACTTTGAAGGTTTTAAATAGCCGATTTAAATAACTAGGCTTACGCTTCATCTTCTAATAACAAATGCACCCCTCCAGGGCTAATCTCCACTAATGATAGATGTCTTTCAGTTATAGGATGGAGGGTAGTGGTGGGGTGAGGGTCACTTCTTAAAAGCCCTGGCTATGTACAGAAAGATGCACTCTGAGAATAGCTCAATTCTAAAGCATGCAGTCTTTGCAAATGCTTTATGAGTTTTTTTCTCCTCCTTTACAACATGCCATCAATTCCTCAAGGAAAAAAAAAAGACTTTCTTTTAATCTCTGGAAATATGCCTTACTGGGATCCCAGGAGTGATTGCTTAGGTCAGGCTAAGACAATCTAAAAGCAAAATGCTGCTGAGAGTTTTTCTAATCCTGTGGAGCCCTAGTAAGGGAGCATGGCTACCTCCATTAAAAGTCAACTAAAGGGGACATGCAGAGTAAGTATAGTTTCATCGGAAACTTAAATTGAGAGAGCTTTGGTTTTTTCCAAATTAATTTTCCTAACCCAGAGTACATGAATCAAAGTGGAATGTGGTGTTTTCACAACAGCTCTAGTGTGTCAAAGACCAGAAGACTATTGTTTGCTCATACTTCAGAGAAAATAGCCTGTCTGTAGTTCATAAGAACATTTAAAAAAATACATTTTCCATAGGGTACTCAGTTTTCTTCCTTGAATTCAGTGAATAAACTTTTTACTTTCAATTTGTATTTTTTATGATTTGTATCTTCTTCTATTCCTAATATATTTTATCCCAAAGCACAAAAATAATTTGGTCTACCAGTCATCGTAATATTAACTATGTAAAAAAAAGTGCAAAGCTACAAGGTTGCTCAAATACTTCATCCAGCTGCTACAACTTCAGGAAAGTTGATATAAGAAAAAGATATTATACTGCTTGGAAGTATTTCTTAGTGCTACACTCATTCCGGGCTGCTAGTGGATCAAAAGAAAATTTGTTGACCTTAGCAAATAATGAATTGTGCTTGTAGTTTACTCTCATGATCCATGAACCCAATTTCAATAAGCCTATGATATTTAAAGATACCCCCTGATAAGAGAGTTGAGATGAGATGACTAAGTTAAGAAGAGACATGCTAACCAAATAAATACTAGATTGTTAATTCTCACTAAGTATTAGCTGATAATAGTTTATTGTTACACATATTGTAGAAATGTATGAGACAATGTGTATTTTTCTCTTTTTTTCTTACATGTCAAAATTATAACTAGATTTCTTTCCTTTTCTTTTTTTAAGAGACAAAATCTTGCTCTGTTGCTCAGGCTGGAGTGCATGGCACAATCTTGCCTCACTGCAACCTCCAACTCCTGGGCTCAAGCAATCCTTCCACTTCAGCCTTCCCAGTAGCTGGGTCTGCAGACATGTGCCACAACCAGATAATTTTTAAATTTTTTGTAGAGACGGGGTCTTGCTCCATTGCCTAAGCTGGTTTCAAACTCCTGGCCTTAAGCAATTCTCCTGCCTCTGCCTCCCAAAATGCTGATTACAGGTATGAGCCACTGTGCCCAGCCAGATCTCATTTATATGTTTTCCTACACTCTCCTCTCTGCCATTTTTAAATGCCCATCTTGAGAAATAAGATAGATAAGTGGGACCTCATCAAACTGACAAGCTTCTGCAAAGCAAAAGAAACCACCAAGAGATCAGGGAGACAGCCCACAGAATGGGAAAAAATATAACTGTATATGTGACAAAGGCCTAACATCTAGGATCTACAAGGAACTCAAATGCGCTGAAAGGAAAAAAACAAACAGCCCCATTAAAAAGTGGGCAAAAGACATGAATAGACACTTCTCAAAAGAAGACATACGGGCAGTCAACAGACACATGAAAAAGTGCTCAGCCTCACTCATCATCAGAGAAATGCAAATCAAACCCACATTGAGATGTCACCTAATCCCAGTAAGAATGGCCATCATTAATGAAACAACAACAGATACTGGCAAGGATGTGGACAAAAAGGAATAGTTCTACACTGCTGATGGGAATGCAAGCTAGTGCAACCTCTTTGGAAGACAGTGTGGCGATTTCTGAAAGGACTAGAAATTGACCTTCCATATGACCCAGCAAACCCCCTGTTGGGAATATACCTGGAGGAACTCAAATCATTTTACAAAAAAGATACCTGCACATGCATGTTTGTTGTCATTCTATTCACAATAGCAAAAATATGGAACCAACCATGCTGCCCATCGAAACTGAACTGGATAAAAATTGTGGTACATATACACAATGGAATATTATGCAGCCATAAAGAAGGACAAACATATGGACTTCACAGTAACTTGAATGGATTTTGAGTCTATCATACTCAGTGATCTATCATGACAACAAAGAACACAGTACCATATGTTCTCACTCATAAGTAGACCTTGAACAATTATCATAATACTATAAGAAAGGTATTGGCAATAGTGGGAAACTTCCAGGGGAGGGGGGGTAGGATTGGCAGTTGAGGGAAACTGCCAGGGGAGGAGAGGCACACCTCATCAACAAGGGTACCTGCATAATGAACATTTGTATACCTAACTCTGAATTGTACTCCACATCTTTAAAAAAATAATATAAAAAAATAAAATGCCCATATTGGGTCTAAACTTCTTCCTTTAGTATTCCAACTCATCCTGATTATCAAAGTCAACAAATGCCTACTAAACATCTCTTGGACCAGGTAATGTTTGTCATTTTCATGCATTTATCTCATTTAAATTTTACAACAATCCTGCATAGCAGGCTCTACAGTTATCCTCATTTTACAGTTGAGGGGACTGAGGACAGTTATGCACTATGCCCAAGACCACATAGCCAAAAAGTGTAGAGAAGGTTTTTTTTTTTTTAATTTTATTTTAAAGATGTGGGATACAATTCAGGGTTAGGTATACAAATGTTCATTATGTAGGTACTCTTATGTTGGTGAGTGCACCCCCAATCCCTTTTAAAAAGAATTATGATACGTGTTCAGGGTCTGCTTATGAATGAGAACATGTGGTATTCAGCTCTTTGTTTCTGTGATAGATTACTCAGTATTATAGACTCTAAGCCCATTCAAGTTGCTGCGAAGTTCACAATTTTGTCCTTCCTTATGACTGCGTAATATTCCATCATGTATATGTACTACATTTTTTTATCCAGTCCTCTTTTGATGGGCAGCATGGTTGGTTCCATGTTTTTGCTATTGTAAATAATGCTGCAATAAGCATATGTGTGCAGGTATCTTTTTTACATAGAGAAGGTTTTAAAGCCAGGTCTGACTAATTGCAAAGACAGGTCTTTCCATCCTCGCAATGTTTATCTTCTCTTACTGCCTATGATACCACAATTTGTACTATGCAGTTTTATACCATGCTATTTTAAAATCATCCTCTGCAAATTTAGTCTTATCTTTCTACCTACATGCTAATTGGACTGAGGAGAGGCACCATATGTTGAGCTTCATTTCCAGCTTCTGAGGAAACCTGGAAGTACAGAGGAGGTTCAGGAACATGTGATTGGTTTCTGTCTTCAAAATTCTTTCATAAAATAGGTACTTTTCAAAAAATGTAACTTATTTGAAAAGTTCTCTTGTTTTCTTTTGCTAACTTGTAAAGAGGTATTCCATCTTTTTGCAAAATGTCCTTTTCCCATTTCCCTGTGATTATGGCCTAAATCATTCTGTCAGATCTTCCTAACTTTCCCACTGCTGTGGAAGGTAAAGAAAGCACTTTAATAAATAATTGTGATCTTTCTATTTTGGGAAGGAAAGATTTTTTTCATGAAAAATTAATTACAAATCATAGAATGTTAAAGCAGAAGGGATCTGTGAGACCGTTACATATTTTTTCTGTACCACTTTCATGGTTCTGATGCCTGTCTACCTTGTATTTCAGTCCTTTGTACATGTTATCTTCTACCTTCTAAAATGATAAGCTCCTCAAGGACATAAGCTTATGTCTGGGTCCTATTCACATCATCTTTCTATTCCATAAAGTGTATTGCACCGTGCCTATCAAGTATTTGGCAACCATCAAAGATTTGTGAAATGAGGGAGAATGCCTCTCATTCCAGCACTTTGGGAGACAGAGGTGGGATTGCTTGAAGTCAGGAGTTCAAGACCAGCCTGGGCAACAAAGTGAGACCTTGTCTCTACAAAAAAAAAAAAAAAAAAAGTTGGGCCTGGTGGTGCACACCTGTAGTCCCAGTTACTCGGGACATTGATTCAGAGGGAATCACTTGAGCTCAGGAGTTGGAGGCTGCAGTGAGCTGTAATTGTGCCACTGCATTCCAGTCTGGGCATCAGAGTGAGCCCCTGAGTAATCAAATAAAAATTTAAAAATTGTGAAATGAATGAATCAAAACCGCCACCCCTATGTTCAACAGATATGTCACAAGTTTTTATGTGACTCTAAGATCATACTGCTGGTTCCTGGTAAAACCAAGTCTAGAACCCTGTTATTCTGATTGTTAAGTCAATGATTTTTCCATGACATCTTGTTTCCCAGCTCGTTAAAAATAAATATGGAATTTTTCCAAATGAGCATAATCCATCATTTGCCTTCAGCTAAAATGCCTATTGACTCCTTATGGATTCATTGGGAAAATACCTGTTGTGGGAACCAGTATGAAGAACAAACACAAAGCACAAAGAGAGGGGAGAGTTATTTGTTCCCTCTTAGTACTCTGTCTAAAATGGGTTGTATATTTAGCAGCGATAAGACATACTTAAGCTTAAACTCTGAGGGGCAAGTCAAATCATAACAGTGTAGGTGTTTGGGATACATATTGGGGAATTAGGCCAGTCGCTGCCAAAGCTTGACCTAACTCTAGTGAATGTGTGTAAGTGTTAAATTATAGATAATGTGAAACATTATTCTGAAAATTAATGGCTATAGAGATTATATCAGATAACTAATAACATAAGCCTTTAGCAAATGCAGAAATACCTTCTGTGAATTTAATAATGGGACTTTAAATGAAAATATTTTAATAGTATGTTATAGAAGACAATCATCAGTAGAAACATTTACTAAGTGTCTAATTTTTGCTAGAATATGAGAATTGAAAGACAAGAAGCTAGAATCCCTGCCCTTACAAATTTACAATCTTGTATTAGATACAAGACATGTTCATAAACAGATTACTACAAAGGAAGATGAAGGGGATGACTGCGAAGTCAGCATAAGAATTTGGCCTTGGACAATGGGAAACATTAAATGCTTTTCAACAGAGTTGTATTAGATTTTTGAAAAGTGGTGTTTTAGGAATATTAATCAAACATAGGTGTGCATTGATTGGAACACCAATTTAGAGACCGTTGAAATAATCCCTATAAGAGGTGATGAGGGTGCAGAGGCAAGTGAGTATGAAGGCTATAAGTAAAGGGACAGGCCTGGGAGAGATTATGAAGTCAGAATTCACATGATTTGATGACTAAATGGATCTACAGGGGGATGATCAAGTTGATTCCAAGGAGAGAAGTTCTTTATGATTGACTATTATATTTGTTACTCTGATTAGTTTGAGCCTGCTATAAGGCAAAGACCTTCACTTTTATCTTTAAATTCCAATATCCTAGCATAAATTAGGCAGTATTGCTCATGTGTTTTGGCCTTCACAATAGGAAGTCTTTATTATAAAGGAAGGAGAATGGAGGACTTCATGATGGTAAAAGATCATGAATGGAACGTGCACTCCCAGCAGTATGTAGCACAGTGCTGAACACGTAGCAGATGCTAACAAGCACTGGAATTGAGTTTCATTGTTGGTGTGATAGAAAGACCAAAGTTCCATTGGTTTTATTTTTACTTCTACCAAGCAATAATCATATGATCTTGGGATAGCCACTTAACCTTTTCATATCTCCATGTCCTCTTGGCACAAGGAGCTGTAATCATTCTTCTCACTCTCCTTATCCATGACTTGTTGATTCTAAATTTGAGTTCGACATTCACCAAATCCTTTTCTGCTCCCATGCTTCACTTCCAGCCCCTACCCTACCCAGGACCTGGATCTGCAGTGAGTTCTCCAGATTGGATTTCCCCACGCTCCAAAACACTCTCCTCTCCTCTCTTAGTTTGGCACCATTTTTCATCCTCCCACCTCTTTAGTCAAAACTCTTTTTTTCCCTCAGTTCTAATCTCAGCTAGGTGGTGGAAGTAGAGCAACCTGATCCAACTATTTCATACTAAGAGATGAAAGATGAATCACCTGAAAGGGTCTCAAGGATTCTCAAACTTTACAGAGGGGACCTCATTATCCTGAGATTCCAGGCAAAATGACAGAATAACGTAATGAAGTTGAGAAAAGAGAGATTTAACAAGACAGGGTTTTTAATCATATTATATAAACTTGGTCCTGTCCCACAGATGGGCTCAGATTCAGGGTTCTATGATTCATCCAAATCATAGAAAACAGACTAGAAAATGGGCCATATTTTTAATGTTCACTTTAGACTACTCCTTGCTCAATGTTTATTTGTCCCACTGCCTGACTTCTATTGACAGTTTAGCAAATATTTATTTAGCACCTATGCAATGTCATACAGCATGTTGGTAGTGGTGTTTTAAATACAAGCAGAACATGGTCTCTGCCTTCAAGCACCTTACAGTGTATGATAAATGATGGAAATCTAAACAGAAATTTACTTAGAAATATATTGATGGACATTTTACCTGACTTGGGAGGGTTCAGGGAAGGCTTTCCTGAGATTATGTGTCACCAACTTTCTTTAAAGGTCTGTAGACCCAGGTCAGTGCACATCTTCATAACTGGCCTAATGTATCAAATCAGAATATCTGAAATATATATCCTGGACCTAAAGCATAGATTATTTACTTTTCCAAACCATACTGGTACATGCAACTTGCTGAGGATTATGCTAACAATGACTTATGTCATCAAAGTCAGTTACTTTAATTGTTCTTATTTTTAAAAATGTGAAAATATAGGCCTTTATCCTCTGGTTCCTTGAGTATTTTGAAGAACCTGCCTCTGGATAAATAGTTCTGTCCTATTCAATTTGTCTCCAAAAGGCAAAGCCATCAATTTCCACTAATTCTAGCCTTCTATCCTGACCTTCTGTAAACCCTGGCATTAGTTCATTCAAACTGTACATCCATCTAAGACATTTTATAGTGTAGTAGAAAAATTCCTGAAAGCCTTTTTATTTGGTGGTTGTCTTCTCGTTAGGTACAAAATTATCAGAATAAAAACATATTTCATGATGTTCTTCTGTTTAAGTGATTAAACTAAACTGCGTCTATATAAAAGCTAGTCAAAGTTCAACTGAACTGGGATTATAAGAAAAACCTCGGGTGTTTTGGAGGCTGCAAAGTACATGGAAAAAGCCCTCCAAGTTCAATGTACTCTGCAAGAGACTATCCAGTTCCAAATGTAAAATGTGGGAGTTGCATATGCACAAAGACACAGTAGCCAAAGCTTCTCCTGCAAACGCCATCACCTTCCAACCTAGCAGGCCTTGGGTCCAGGCCAAACAGACACTCGTTGGGGAATAAATGATCTGATCTGTGAACAGTTTGCACTATGTAACTGAACCTGCTGAAAGAGAAAACCAGGAGTGGACTTATCCTTCTTACATCATTTTCATGAAGATTGCCAGGTACTGGAAGACTTCTATGTGCAAGTGTGTTCTTTAGATGCACATATGCACATAATCAAAGACACAAGACTCCACTATTGATGCCACTGTTCGAAGCCTCTCAGATTTTTTAAGTGTTAACTGGCTGTAATTGGCACCAGACACTTATGAATATAAGTATTTTAGATTTGCCAGTGTTTCCTTTGCACTTCAACCTAGGCTACTTGCTGGTACTCTGACGCCTCGCTGGCTGACTGGTGGTCACATGAACAGAAGATGTGCAGATAAATATACCATGAAGTGGCTTCGGGCACTGAAGCAGATGTGCCTGTGAGCATGAGTGACAGTACAGACAGCAGGGAACAGAATCGCTGATAGGTGGGCTGACTCGGGCTATAATGAAACTCTGCTTTCCCTGTGAGACATGATGTGCTCCAGAAGCTTCTAGCAGATTCTAGACATAGTGCTAGACTCCTCCCTGCTTCTCACCATCCTTCTCAAAAATTCTCTTCTCTTGTTTTCCACTCTTAACCTCCATTCCCATCCAATATACATTTACCTCATTGCTCTCTGTCTCTTTACCATTTTCTCTCTTTCTCTGTTTGTCCTTCTTCCTCCTCTCTCTTTCTCATATATTCCCTCTTCCATACATTAAGGTCTATAGACATCTAATGCTCTTCAGAAATCTACCCACTTTGAAACCCTGCCAAAGTCCCAAAATATCACCCACCAGCAGATTCTGGGAAGACAGTGCCTGGGCCGAACTCCTATGCCCAACTACCTTGCCATACTGTGCAGTTGACTGGCACTTGTGTCTCCATAAGCCTTTCTAATATGCTCTGACCAGCCTTAGTGCTCTGGTGTCTCCATTATCAGCATCCCTTGCCATTTATGGAGTGGTCTTGAGTTGGAAAAGTTAAAAGAGGAATAATAGCTTAGCACTAAAGTGTTTTGAATGTATATTCTACTATCTACCAACAATGATCAGATTTTTATTAAATTCTACTGAGTAATTTTGAAGAGGAGAGAAAGAATATTGTCTTTGGGGGGTCAAATGTCTCTTTGCCCTATAATACTGCCACAGAAAATGCTTGAAGCCCCATATCTCATAGGGATTCATACTGCAGTCTGGGAGAGGGATTTAGTGGACGGTCATAACAGTGTCATCTGTGGCTCCTCAGACAACCTGTGTTTCATAGTTTACTGAGGCATAGACATGAAATCCATTCAAATGACCAATTCCAGGCCCAAGCCATTGTTTATTGATTGCAGCACAGCAATGACTCAGGAAAATTGTGATGAATAATAACACCAATACTGTTTACTAGATGCCAGCCACTGTTCTAGATGCTGTACGATCATTATTTTATTTAATCCCTACAGCAACCCTATGAAATATGTAGTGTTATTATCTGCACTGTGTAGATTGGATGAGGAATGGAAAAGTTAAGTGACTTGCCCAAGGATACACAGCTAATAATTGGCAGTGGGAGGACTCAAACCCAGGCAGTTTGGCTGCAGAGTAAAAAGACCCTACCGGCTGTATTTTTAAAAAAATTATAAAAAGACCCGAAGCTCAAGTACTTATAACCTATTTACCTAAATCCACCCCATGGTGTCTTTGCAAATTCCCTTTCATTGGCCATTGACCAGCTGTCTCAGGGACTAGTTTTCAAGATACTGTTATCTTCCAGACTTCCTTTGATGTTCATGTGACTCCAACTTCATGTGGAAAGGGATTTTGGAGGGAGAGCATTGTGGTAGCAAGAACATTCACTCTCCTGCACCCCCCCCCCCCATTTCATGGTCCTCTTAAGGATAGCCCTGTCATTTTTCATCTATCCCTATGTGAACTTTAAAATAAACAGATTATCTACACATATATAAATGAAATCCCTGAATAGTTCAGGGCTAGGAATTCACTTTCATTTGAGGTGTAGCCCAAAGACCACCTGCAACAGAAGCATTTGAGAACCTTGTCAAAAATGCAGACTCCAGATACCTATCCCAGACCTACTGTATCTGGGATTTTAGAGTGGAGTCCACAAATCTGTATTTGTGAAGTGCTTCCCAGGTGATTTTGTTGCACCTGAAAATTTGAGAGCCAACACTCCATGGTTCTGTGTATAAAAGGAATAGTGACCCTAGGAACTGATTACCTAGTGGACCTTCCTCTGTAACTAATTTCCTGTGTGGCTTTGGGCAAATGAATTAATTTATCTGTACCTCAGTGTTCTCATCTGTGAAAAGGGGCAAATCTCTTCTTTCTATCCTCTCATGTATAGATCAATGAAAAATGTGTGAGAAATTCTTTAGGGTTTTATAAACATACACATCATTATTATTTTTATTGGTGGGGTCACAGAGAACAGACTGGAGAAAGAATGCTGTTGGCAAGGACTGACGGGAGGGGAATCCAGTTTTCTATTTTTCTCATATAGACCAGACAATGGATTATAGTATTGTGGAATTTCAAGGTTCTTTCCAAGTCATGGCCTCCCTCCCCTCCCCCAGCCTCCATGCTTTCACAATTTACTATTAGCAGTAAAGGAGGAGGCTCCTCTCTTCCATAATACTCCTGTAGGTAAAGAACCTATCTAAGCAGGTTGAAGTCATCTCCAGGTTGTGATCAGTGCCCAGCATGGCACTGTCAGTGAGACACTGGCTCTTTCCCCTTACTTATTAGAGACAAATGTAATTAAATGACAGTCATCTACATATTAGCCGAGATGGGAAGCATAACAGAGTTTTTGCTACAGGTAGTCATCATAAAATCACAGAAAATATTGTTCATTCATCATGCTTAATGTCTTAGTTTATTCAGGCTGCTATAACAAAATACCTTAGACTGGGTAGCTGATAAACAATAGAAATGTATTGCTCACAGTCCTGGAGGCTGGAAAGTCCAAGGTCAAGTTGCCAGCAGACTCAGTGTCTGATGAGGGCTTACTCTCTGCTCCATAGATGGCACCTTCTTTCTGTGTCCTCATAAGGCTGAAGGGGCAAACCTGTTCCCTCTGGCCTCTTTTATAAGGGCACTAATCCCATTCACCACCCAAAGGCTCCACCTCCAAATGCCCCACCTCCAATTACCACCACATTGGGCATTTGATTTCAACATATGAATTTTGAGAGGACACAAACATTCAGACCATAGCACTTAAGGAGACCAGATATTGTTTCTGATACAAATGAAGGAATTCACTGATTTTCAGGATGCATTATCCTACTTAGGTCCCCTTCATTACCCTCTACTCTAGAAAGTTTTAGTCACAGGACTTCATAAAGGATATCAACATTTCTAAGATTCAAACTGGGTCTAGAATTTTTTCCAAACATCTGGCTTCCAACATCTTCTGAATGTCTAGGCTATCCTTGCCTCTCAGAAAAGAATGTCTGCCCATTCTTGTCTGTCCCTGAGAACCCCATCTCAGTGATTTTCTTCTCTGCCATTTTGACTTTCCAACCAGTAAACACATTTTGTGAACTTTAGCTTGTGGAGCAGAGGCTGTACCTGAGGTGACCCCAAAATGCATCCAAAGATTCCATCCAAGGGCAGGCAAAGACTGTATGGGAAATCACAAAATGGGGGGGAAAAGGAGAGAACAGACAAAATCAAGCTTTGACGAGCAGTTCAGCCAGGCCAGCCCCTTGGAAGAGAGCCAGCATTGGGAAAGCAGCAGCAGCTCGGGGTTTCACAGTCAGTCTGGAATGCACTTCAATACAGCCCAACCTCCATCTCGTTATAAGCCTAGTGTTTGATGATTCAGCTGCTTCCCGGCTGCCAGGAGAGATTTGGCCAACTGTTTGAAAAACACTGTCTGCCCCAGACCACACTTGTTTTTATTCTCTGCCTGTTGTCAGGGGCCTCTTCTGAAATGGAACACCTCAGGAAATCAGACCCAAACTCTGAGGAGTTTATGCTGCCTCTTGTGCTCTCTTTTCAAAGGCAATTAAACCAAAATAGGGATTGTTTGCAGCAAAGTGCTTTCCTGGTGATGTTGAAAGCAGACAATGTGTTATCAGGAAACAATCTCTCATTAGCTCTCCTTCCGATCAAATGGAAAACAGGGTGTGCTAGTGGTTTCATCAGACATTAAAAGCCACACCTGAGATCTGCCATTGCTGAACTCCCCATATATCAGTTTGTTCAAAGATACATGTTAAAGGGTAATGGAGACAAGCATTTTGGGAAGGAATTGAGCAAGAGCCTCAGCTGTAGGCTGGACTCTTGAACTCTACTGTTTGCTTTTGAGAAGTCTCTTAGAGAGGTAGGCACAACTTCCTAAAAAAGAAAGTTGACCCTAAACTGACTTGGTGGCTCAGCCTGTAATCCTGCGCCTTTGGGAGGCTGAGGTGACTGGATTGCCTGAGCCCGCGGGTTCGAGACCCGCCTGGGCAACTTGGCGAGACCTCATCTCTACAATAAATCAAAAATTAGCCGGGCGTGGTAGCACGCGCCTGTAGTTCCAGCTACTTGGAAGGCTGAGGCGGAAGGATCGCCGGAGCCCAGCAGGTCGAGGCTGCGGTGGCCAGGAGTGGCCACTTATGGGGGGCCAGCCCCCCAAAAGAGATTTAGAGGGTCCCTGGAAGGTGGGGCAGCGTCGGCGAATATTCTGGGAGAATAGAAGGGAAGAAGGAGACTGGACTCTGTCTAGTGCAGAAGCCGATTCTGTAGTAGGGATAGATATTAAAAGAAAGGAAGATGGAGGAATAGATATAAAGAGGAAGAAAGAGAAAGAAAGTGGACAACTGTTCAGTGAAATGAGCAGAAGCCGTTTATTGAGTCTTTTATCCCAAACTTTCACATGTTAAATCACAAGACTTTCACGTGAGTACAGGTGGGTGAGGCGCATCCCCCACCCACCAGGTGTTTCCTTAGGCAGGAGGAAGGACAATCCCAATCAAATCACAAGACTTTTACGTGAACACAAAGCCAGGTAGGTGGGGGGTGTCCCCCACCCACCAGGCGTTTTCCCAAGCATGAGGAAGGACAATCCCAAAGTTATCTCACTGTTCCTCATGCTTGGTTTTTATTCCTCAAAAGCAATATAACTGACTAAAATTCTAATACCTTTCTTATCTGTGCTAATTTTACCTGTACTATAAACAACTCTTAATTATGGCTTAAACCAGTTCCTAAAGAATGTGACCCAGCCCAAAGTTTGTGCTGGGCCATTTCTGGTAACCCTAGATAATCATCTATACAGTCTAACGCTGGAAACAACCCTCTAAATGTATATACTAATTCTACAAATATATTTTTAAATCTTATAAAGAAGCTTGTATCACGTATAAGGCTCCCAAATGTGATCTGAGTTTGAACTGTGTTAAGTTTAAAGCCGAAACCGCAGTCTGTGAGAAGCGGGAACAATGGATCCCTAGAGTCAGCCATGCCTGTCATATTCTCAGAACTTCATGCTTAGATCATTAAAATCCCTACCAGTGGGTAATGCTAAACAACAAGGAAAGGAGGAGGGAATGGGCCTTCAGCTCCTGAACCAGCCTGATGGTCTCAGGGTCCGCAGCCTGCCTGGATCCCTAACGCTCAGGCAGGCCTCCACGGCTGGCTCCCAACAGCCACTGCACTCCAGTCTGGGCAACAGAGTGAGACTCCAACTCAAAAAGAAAATTAAAAAAAAGAAAGTTGTCCCTCAGAGTGGACTGAGCTTCCTGATGCAGAAATGAACGTATTACCCTCAATGTATTTTAGTGGTTAAGAGGATGATCTTTGGAATCTGACTGCCTGAATTTGTAGCCCAGTTCCACCACTTATTAGTTCTGTGAACTTAAATTTAGTGACCTCTCTGTGCCTCATTGTCCTACTATAAAATGGGGATAATGATAGTTCCTTCTTTATGGGGTGTGAGATGTAGAGGATAAATAAGTTGAAATATGTAAAGTGTTTATAATGAGGCCTAGCATATGATAAGCCTTCCATAACAACATTAGCTATTATCGTTATTATGCCCCTGAAGGTATTCTAGCCAACATCTCTTATATACCACATCCTGAGTGATTGAAAACACATTTTTAGTAAAGCTGTCTTACGTTTGAATCTCACTTCTACCACTTAGTAGCTGTTTGGACTTGGGTAAGTTATTGAACCTTTGTAAGCCTCAGTTTCCTCATCTGTAAAATAGGGATAATAATTGTACCTACTTCATATGGTTGTTGTGAAGATGAATAAACTATGTAAAACACTTAACACAGTGGTTAGCTCATAGTAAGTGCTTAATAAAGGATAGCTAATAATATAATATGCCTAAAACTCTGACTCTAGAAACCGCATATCTGTTTTCCCCTCCTGGTTTTGGCTCTGTTTTAACACTGGATATTTTAAAGATTCAATCTCTGCTAAGTGTCTTATATGCAGGAAGCAGATTGAAAAGTTATTGTCTCTCTTCATTTCCAAAAAAATATTGATGGTGTCTTCTTTAACTCCTTGCTCAGGAGGAAGCAGAATTACCCAAGAGGGCAGGAAATGGAAATGGGAACTCTTCTCTCTGCAACCCTTAGAGGCTTCAGTGGTCTCGATATGCATTTGAGCCAGTCAATTGAAAAGGGAACCAACTGGAAGCAAAACCAGGATAAATCGGCAATTACCAAACTCTTTCTTTTCATGAAAATGTTTGGTTATTTGTCAGACTTTTGACCTACTCAATATTTTTCAATCTATTCTTTATTTCTCTTATATGGGTGGGAAGGGGAGCAGGGAAAAGAAACAAGTCCCTGACCCTCAAAACCTCTCCTGTAGCCTGGCATGGAACGTGGACTTGGCTTTCCAGAGAAGACAGTGTGACCCTGCTGAAAAGAGAAGCCAATTCAAACAGTTTCAATGGTTCTGTACTTCTCTCATGCTCTGGCCCATCCATGAACTGGGAAACATCATGACCTATAAGAAACCATGATGCCCCCTTGCTCTTGCAATTGCTGTGTCAACAGGCAGAAGGTCCCATAGTCTCTCCTTCTCTTCAAGCAAGAAATATATTGAGTTTGAGAAGGACAGTATTGCTCTAGCTCCATCCTGGGGCATGAAGAGAAACTAGATCCTAATCAACAGATTCTCAGAGAGTGACTTAATATGGCACATGAGAACTTGTCTCTGTAGTATTATAACTGATGTGTTGCCCAAATTTATGGAATTACACATGGAAATCTTCACAAGGTGCACCCTTGCATATGGCTGTGGTTCTGCAAAGTCCTATTAATTATCTCCTCTTTCTTCATTGATTTCTTGCATGATTTTAAAACAGTTTCAAGAGATTTCCTGATATCTAATTCGCTTAACTCTCCTCCGGCTCTTCTCAATTGTCTTGCCCTCCTCCCCCTTCATTTTAGTGTCTTCATCATGTCTGAGAAGACAGAGACACAGACAGTTAGTCCTGCTTTGGAAGGCTTGCTGTACTCTCTACTGACACATTCATAAGCAAACCACTCTTTTATTAATTTTCAACAAGGAAACAAAAATATGTGCAGATGCCATTGTCTTTTTTGATCCAGGGTCTTGGTTTTGCTATGTTGCCCAGGTTGGTCTTAAACTCCTGGGTTCAAGCGATCCTCCTACCTCTGCCTCCTGAGTACCTGGGACTATATATGCACCTCACTGCGCCCAATGGAAGTGATTTTCTATCACTAGTTAAAAACGATGAAATAATATAAAGTGGGTTATTGGCATTTTAACAATAAAAAACAGTGAACAATACTTTAAAAGTCATTGTAAACATCAGCCCCCTGGACTGATGTATTATTAATAGCCATTTATTGGGCACAATGGAATACAGAACAGACTACTCTGGCAGAGAGATTTCTCCAGGAGTCAATTTGAAAACCAGTCTGTGGTTAAAAGTAAAGTTTGCTGGGCTGTGGTGGAAATGGCAGAAGCAAATCCGATTGGTGATGGTATAAAGAAGAGTGAGGCATATCTGGACCGAGGCTTCATGGATGGTCACACTTTGTTCACGTGGGGTGGGAGAAGACAAAAAGATTGGTTCTCAAGGATAAAGCGTCCTCTCTCTCAGCCCTGTGGTTCCAAAATCTTGAGAGTCAACTTACCCAAGGATGCAATCAGCCCCCAGAATGGCTTATAGTATTCCAAATCTGAACTGCACCAAAATCTAAGCCTGTTTTCTGCACAGGCCATCTCCTTGGTCAGGAGACCCATTCAGAGAAACAACTTAGAGTAAAGACTTTAAATGGTGGTATAATTTAATTATATAAAACCAGAATAAAGGAACTAAGGTAGCTCTAAGAGGTCTTTTCATTTCCCTAATGGAACAACCTCTACCAGTTATTTAAAGTCAGAACAGCCTCCCTTTCTGGGATGTGCTGGAGATACTTAAATGACATGTACGATAACCATGTCTGCTACTTTCTCTGATGACAATGTTGATTTTAGAAGAAAAGTCAACAAAACACCTAACAAAGCCCTGATTTTCCCCCATGATGACGCATCAAAAATTTTTTGACTCAGCAAATTCTCTTTTAAAGGTTAAGGGTGAGCAACCCCTTGGGTCCCCTCCTACTGTGGGAGCTTTTTCTGTCCTCTTAATAAATCCTGCTTCAAAAAAAGAGTTAATGGTTCCCCTGGTTTTTTGAGTGCCCTAATCAAAATGGGGGCTAACCCTAGCCTCTTTGGGAAGAGCTCCCAACTGCCAATAATCCATGTATAATGCCTGCAAAGTCCTATTCCCTCCAAGGAAAAAGGGATCCTTTTTTTAAATTTGATGCCTGCCTCAATTTAAGAAGTAGGCAAACATGAAGGGGCTAGTTGGGCCTTGTGAGAGAGCAACAGCTTTATTAGGAGCAGCTAGTAGTGTCTTCATGCTGGATATGCAACAGGTCTTTCTTTGACTTCTGGTGAACTAGTTTTTCACTTGACTTACCAATTCCTTTTGCAAGCCATTTCTACCTCAATCACACATTATTTACCACTCCTTTCTTCTCACTCTCCCTTCCTTCCTCAGGTATTTAGGAACTATTTTAGTTACCAATTTGTGACTCCAGAGGTCTTTAACATCTTTTTTTCTTACTATTTTCAGCTGTTTATAGCTTTTTAAACCAGTGCATAATCTGGGCCTGAACTGGGTTCTTTTGGCTCTTTTTCAAGAGACATGAATCTTTTCACATCACAGACCTTTTCTTCAAGATGATTCAAACCATAAAAATCCTCAGCAAAAGAAACTAAGTGGAGGTGTCACATTTCTAGACTTTAAACTTTACTATAAGACTATAATAATCAATAGAACGTGGTAGTGGTACAAGACTAGGCATATAGACCAATGGAACAGGACAGAGATTCCAGAAGCAAAAACTCGATCTCTCAACCAATTCATCTTTGACAAAGTCATCAATAACAACTACAGGGAGAGGAGACCTTATTTAGCAAGTAGTGCTGGGAAAACTGGCTGACCACATGCAGAAGAATGAAACAGGACCCCTACCTATCACTATATACAAAAATCAACTCTAAATGGATCAAAGGCCTAAACATAAAGCCTCAAACTGTAAGAATCTTAGAAGAAAATGCAGGAGTCACCCTTATGCACATTGGAGTAGGTAACCAATTCTTGATCAAATCCCCAAAAGTGTAGTATGCCATAAAAGATAAGATAGACAAGTGTGGCCCCATCAAACTGAAAAGCTTAAAGGACAAAATCATGGACTTCTCAGCAAATTGGGTGGAATTTCAGACAATCATTCTTAGTGATCTATCACAGAAACAAAAATCAAATATCACATGTTCTCACTAATAGGTGAGACCTGAACATTAATCACAATAGCACAAGAGAGGGATCAGCAGTCACAGGGTACTGCCAGGGGAGGGAGGATGGGAGGAGGCACATACCAACAAAAGGGTACCTTAGGCCAGGCTTGGTGGCTCAACCTGTAATGCCAGCACTTTTAGAGGCCAAGGCAAGTGAATTTTCTGAGCCCACGGGTTCAAGACCAGCCCAAGCAACATAGTGACACCTCATCTCCACAATAAATAAAAAATTATCTGGGCATACCTTATGAAGTATTATCCCAGTTTTACAGATTAGGAAGCTGAGGCTCAGAGAGATTAAGTAAATTGTCCCAAGCTGCACAGATGGAAAAGTAAGAGTGACAAATCAAACTCAGGGGCTTCGGGCAAGATGGCAATGGGATAGGTCAGACTGTGAGAGTAGTGTGTGCCTGTAGTTCTGGCTACTTGGATGGCTGAGGTGGAAGAATCACTGGAGCCCAGCAGGTCAAAGCTGGGGTGGCTGTGAGTGTGCTACTGCACTACAGCCTGGGCAACGGAGTGAGACGCCAACTCAAAAAAAAAAAAAAAAAAAAAAAAAAGAAAAGAAAAGATACCTGATCCTAAACCAGGGGAAGTCAGGATCAGTTGGAAGCCGAAACTTCAACTGCAAATACATTACTTGTGTACCTAACCCTGACTTGTACCCCACATCTTTATAATAAAATAAACTAAAAAAAAAAGATGTTTCAAACAAACTCTCTCTATTGAAGCTTCCCAAGATGTATAACTTACTTTCCCAAAGTTTCTTAGAATAGATATTATGAGCACCTTGATATTATGTGGACATGTGATTACATGAAATGTGAGTTTCAAATCATTGGAGTACAAAATTTGTTAAATTGAAATATCAAAACTTTAAAACATTATTATCAAGTCAGAAGCTCAAATAAAATTATGAAATTAGAAAGACAAACATAACTTATGTAATTCACATGGGGAAAGAGCTAGATTCCTTTATTTAAGTAGCCTAATGTGATGGAAAGAGTACTAAGGGTAAGAGCCAGAAGGGAAAGAGACATAAATATAATTCACTACATATCTATCATATTCCATGTCATTTGATTTAATTTTCACATGAAGACTGATACTTGACAGTGCAGGAATTATACACCACCATGGTCAAACCAATTGTTTTCAGCAGATGCTGCTCTGATTGGTCAGTGTCCAGGCTCTATCAGTTGTTAAATAAATAGAAATATCATTTAAAAACAATGCCAAGCCTGCAAAATAGGTATTAATCTGACAAAGTAGTGATTTTTGTCTAAATTTCAAAGAAAGACTTAGGAAAGTTAGGTGAATTTACAGCCAGCAATGGAGTTTTATGGGAGTGATCTCATTTACTTATTTTCAAATACCTCTTATGGGATATTATCCCAATTTTACAGATTAGGAAGTTGAGGCTCAGAGAGATTACGTAAATTGTCCCAAGCTGCACAAATGGAAAAACAAGAGTGAGAAGTCAAACTCAGGGGCTTCTGGGCAAGATGGCAATGGGACAGGTCAGACTGTGAGAGTCTCTGCAAAAGTGAGTGTTCATAAAGACTCTCTGTGTGAGTGAGTGTTTGCTGGTGGGTGAGTGAAAGTCCGTCTGAGGGGAGACTTGGATTCATGTACCCGGGGCTCTCCTCTGGAGGTGACTGCAACTTACCACCTGAGATTGGAGATCCAGGTACACAGAATCATCTATCATTCTTGGGGCACTCTTGAGAGGAGGCAGCAGAAAACAGTCACTCCTCACCACCTGGCACCTGGCCCATGCCATCACCTGCAGTAGCAGACCAGGTATGAGCAAGAGGAACCATGGAGAAGGCAAGTCATGGAAATCTGGAGTACAGCTCCAATGCCAGTGAGGAGACGCCAACAGGTACCATCTTCTCAGTCCCGGGACCAGGGAGACTTGCCTTGCCCCACCCAACTCCACCCAGCCTCCATCTTGGGACCCAGAAGCTATCCTTTCATTAGACTCAGAGAGACAGACAACCCACTCCCACAATGGAACAGGCACAGACACATCAGATCTGAAGGGGAGACTTGAAAGCAGCAGCAGCAGTAAGTAGGATGAATCCAGATCTGATCCATCCTCCTCCCACAGTAGTCTGTGGAGCATCTGACCCATGCTGAGAGCAACCCTATCAGCCTGCAATGAGAGTGAAAGGGAGGTGCTGGAGCTGCTCCCTAAGGAGGAGGTGGCAGCAGGAACCTGGAGTGACAGAAACAGCCACAGAGGGAATTTTTTTTTTAATTTCTTCTTGTTTGTTTTTTGTTTTAGTTTTTTTCTTCTCTCTTTCTGCTTTTGTTTATATTTTTGTACTTGATTTGTTTCCATTATTTTAATTTTTTTTTAGATTTTCTGCTTATGTATGTGTATTTTGGAGAGAGAGTGCACCAACGGGGGGGGGGGATCTGTTTGTGGGTTTGTATGATTGTCTGTATGTCTTTGTCTTTTTTATTTTTTCTGTCTTTGTCTCTATGTTTATTCATTAGCTGGTACGTCTATTTTTCCTCTTCTTCTTCTCTCTCTCCACCTTCCTTTAATCTTCCTCCTTCCTTTTTGCATTCTTTTCCTTTTTCTTATATCATTTTGCTTTCAGGGAATGAACAGACACCCTCACTGCATGAACAGATTGTAAGGCAGTGGGAAGTGAGTTGAGGGGGTCCACATACCCGTCAGTGGATACTTGGATTTGAAGATAGCTTCTGAATCACAGTTCCCCCCTTAATTAAGTCTCAAAACTGCAAAAAGCACAGGACCTCACTCCCAGTACAGCTTGAAAACTGAACAAAGCCAGAAGATCCATATAAGAAAGAATAGGAGATTGAGCAAACAGAAATAAAAGCTATTCCCTATCACTGAACAACAGAATTTTAAAAAGAGATTTTTTTTAACAAAGGAGGAGGAAAACCTGCACAAATGAAGAAAAACCAAAGGAAGAATATGAGTCAACCACAGACCTCTGGGAGGTCAGCTATTGAGAATACAGACTTTGGAACTCAAGCAATGAAGAGCCCCCAGAGTGGCTGGTCTCAAACCACAAACCCAGATATCAAGATATTAATAGAGTGAATAAATAGAAATGAGACGAGACAAGAAGAAAGAATGAATGAGTTGATAACTGAGATAACAGCAATAAAAAATACAGTGAATGAAATAAACAACCAACTGATAAGCATGCAAAGCAGAATTAATCAAGCAGAAGAAAGAATCTCAGGGCTTGGGGACCAAAATATGGAACTAATCCAAACTGTTAAAAACATAGAAAAGAAGCTTTAAAAGACAGAACAAAACCTCCAAGAAGTGAGCGATTATTTTAAGAGGTCAAACCTAAGGTTAATTGGAATCCCTGAGGTGGATAGAGAGACAAAGACCACCCTGGGACAAACATTCCATGAAATTATCCATGAAAACTTCCCTCATCTCATCAGTGATGGGATCATTCAAACACAAGAGATTCAGGGAAACCCTGAAAGACAGCAAATGAGAAGACCAACTCTTAGACACATAGTAATTAGCCTACACAAAGCAGGCATAAAAGAAAAAATCCTAAAAGCAGCAAGAGAGAAAGGTCAGACTGCCTACCGGGGAAGACCAATTAGAATAGCAGCAGATTTATCTATAGAAATACTTCAGGCTAGGGGAGCTTGAAGCCCAATCTTCAAAGTTTTCAAAGACAAACAATTTCAACCAAAAATTAACTACCCAGCTAAGTTAAATTTCTTCAGTGATGGAGAATTAAAATCCTTCCCAGACATTCAATCCCTAAGAGTTTACATTGCCACCAGGCCAGCTCCACAAGAAACACTTAAGAAAGTATTAAACACAGAAGAAAGGAAAAAAAGAATGACAGTGCCCTTGACAAGAATGCAGGAAAGAGATTGAAAACACACATGAATCAACCCAAAAATCAAAAGAAAGACAACAAACAAATAAATAAATAGATAGCAACAACAGCAAACTCTATAGGAACTTCACGACAGGAAAAACTCTCACATCTCAGTAATTAGACTGAATGTGAATGGACTAAATGCACTACTGAAAAGACATAGAATGGCAAATTGGATGAAATATCATGAGATAACAATATATTGTCTCCAAGAGACTCATCTCACCAGAAAGACAGTTACAGACTCAAAATAAAAGGATGGGAAACAAAATTTCAGGTAAACAGAACACAAAAGAAAGCAGGAGTTGTGATCTTAATGTCAGACAAAAGACCCTTTAAGCTACCCAAAATTTAAAAAGATATGGAAGGTAACTACATAATGACAAAAGGTTCAATCCATCAACAAGAAATATCCATCTTAAACATATATGCACCCAACATAGGAGCACCAACTTTCATAAAGCAGCTTCTAGGTAAACTAGAAAAAAAGATATTGACTCTAACACTATCATAGCTGGGGACTTAAACACCCCACTAACAGCCCTAGAGATATTATCAGGACAAAAAAGTCAACAAGAAGATCTGGAACCTCAATGTGACACTTGACCAAATGGACTTAATTGATGCTTACAGAACACTCCACCCAACAGTCATGGAATGTACATGCTACTCATCACCACATGGAACTTACTCTAGATTGACCACATCCTCGGCCATAAATCAAGCATAAACAAATTCCATGTTATTGAAATTCTGCCATGCACCTTCTCAGAACACAGTAGAATAAAAATAAATATCAACACCAACAAAGTTCTCCCAGAACCCACAAAGATATGGAAACTAAACAGCATTATGGTAAACAACTCCTGGGTCAACATGGAAATCAAAACAGAGAGTAAAAGATACCTGGAAACAAATGAAAACAAAGAAACATCTTATCAAAATCTCTGGGATGCCATGAAAACAATTCTAAGAGAGGAATTCATATCTCTACAAACACACATGAAGAAAATGGAAAGATCACAAGTTAACAGCCTAACAAATCACCTAAGGAAGCTGGAAAAGCAAGATCACCAAAACCCTAATTTCAGCAGAAGAATTCAGATCATCAAAATAAAAGCTCAAATTTGTGACATAGAAGACAAAAATATCATACAAAAACATCAATGAAACCAAAAGCAAGTTTTTTGAAACATTGATGGACCCCTTAGCTAGACTGACCAAGAAAAAGAGAGAAGAAGCCCAAATAAATACAATCAGAAATGCAAAAGATGAAGTCACAACTGACCCTGAAGAAATACAAAAGATGATCAGAGATTACTATATACACCTGTATGGAAACAAACTCGAAAACCTAAATGAAATGGAGGATTTTCTGACATCACACAACCTCCCCAGGTTGAAACAAGAAGAAATTGAGACCCTAAATAGACCAATAACAACCCAGGATATTGACTATGTCACAAGAAAACTATGTACAAAAAAAAAAAGCCATGGATCATATGACTTTCCAGCAGCAGCATTCTACAAAACATACAAGGCGGAGCTGATACCAATCCTATTGAAAGTATTCTAGGCAATTTATAATGATGGATCTCTCCCCAAATCATTTTATGAAGCTAACATCACATTGATACCCATACCCAAACCAGGTAAAGATCCAATAAAGAAAGAGAACTACAGGTCAATATCCTTGATGAACATAGATGCTAAAATTCTACACAAGATTCTAGCAATCCAGATCCGACAATACATCTCAAAAATCATCCACCATGACCAAGTAGGCTTCATCTCCGGGATGCAGGGCTAGTTCAACATCCACAAGACCATGAATGTAAGTAAATACAGCTACAGATGTAAACACTAAAACCACATGATTATATCATTAGACACGAAAAAAGATTTTGATAAAATCCAGCAACCCTTCTTGATAAAAATCCTCTCACATCTAGGCCTAGATGGAACGTACCTCAAAATATTAAGAGCCATCTATGAGAAACATCCAGCCAACATACTGCTAAACAGACAGAATTTGGAACCATTTCTCCTGAAAACTGGAACAAGACAAGGATACCCACTCTTAGCCCTCCTGTTTGACATTGTATTGGACATCCTAGCTAGAGCAATCAGACAAGAGAAGCACATCAGGTGAATCCAAATAGGAAAAGGGGAAGTTAGGTTATCCCTTTTTGCAGATGACATGATTCTATACCTTGAAAACCCAAGAGAATCTGTCAAAAACCTCCTTGCACTGATAAAGGACTTTTGCAAAGTCTCAGGGTATAAAAGTAAATGTGCAAAAGTCAGTCACATTCCTATACAGCAATAATAAACAAACAGAAACTCAAATAAAAGGCAGAATCCTATTCATGATAGCCACAAAAAAATGAAATAACTCGGTATCTTCCTAACCAGAGAAGTCAAAGGCCTTCATAATGAAAACTACAAAACACTGCTGAAAGAAATCAAAGTTGACACAAACAAATGGAAAAATTTTCCATGCTTATGGATTGGAAGAATCAACATTGTTAAGATGTCCAACTTACCCAAGGCAATCTACAGATTTAATGCAATTCTTATTAAATTACCAGCAGCAGTCTTCTCAGACCTGGAAACAACAATACAGGAATTCATATGGAAACATAAAAGACCAGGAATAGCCAAAATAATCCTCAGCAAACAAACAAACAAACAAAAAAGCAGAAGGCATCACGCTCCTAGACTTTAAGTTTTATAATAAAACTACAATAACCCAAACAGCCTGGTGTTGGTACAAGAATAGGCATGTAGACTAATGGAACAGGATAGAGATTCCAGAACCTAAACCTCAATTTCTCAACCAACTCATCTTTGACAAAGTCTCCACCATCAACCACTGGGAAGAGGAGAACCTATGCAGGAAATGGTACAGGGAAAACTGGCTGACTACATGCAGAAGATTAAAACAAGACCCTTACCTATCACTATACACAAAACTCAACTCTAAATGGATCAAAAACCTAAACGTAAAACCTCAAACTATAAGAACCTTAGAAAATTCAGGAGATACCCTTATGGAAATTGGAACTGGCAACCAATTCCTGATCAAAACCCCAAGTGCCCATTCCACAAGATATAAGATAGGCAAGTGGGGCCTCATCAAATTGACAAGCTTCTGCAAAGCCAAAGAAACCATTGAGAGTGTGGGGAGACAGACCACAGACTGGGAAAAAATATTTGCCTACTCTATGTCTGACAAAGGCCTAATATCTTGGATCTACAAGGAACTCAAACATGCTGAAAAGAAAAAAACAAACAGCCCCATTACAAAATGGGCAAAAGATATGAACAGACACTTCTCAAAAGAAGACAGATACATCAGATACATGAAAAAATGCTCAGCCTTACTAGTCATCAAAAGAATGCAAATTAAAACCACACTGAGTCACCACCTACCTCCAGTCAGGATGGCCATCATCAATAACTCAAAAACAACAGATGCTGGAGAGGATGCAGTGAAAAGAGAACACTTCTACACTGTTGGTGGGAGTGTAAACTAGTACAGACTCTGTGGAAAACAGTGTGGCTATTCCTAAAGTTTTAAAAATCAACCTTCCATATGATCCCACAATCCCCCTACTGGGAATATACTCAGAGGAACTCAAATCACTCTATGAAAATAATACCTGCACATGCATGTTTATTGCAGCATTATTTACAATAGCAAAAACACAGAACCAACTGTGCTACCCATTGAAAGAGGACTGGATAAAAAAAAATGTGGTACATATACACCATGGAATGTTACGCAGCCATAAAGAAGGACAAAATTATGTCCTTTGTAGTAACTTGGATGGACTTAGAGTTTATGATACTGAGTGATCTATCACAGAAACAAA
Organism: Carlito syrichta; assembly: GCF_000164805.1. Taxonomy (NCBI): domain Eukaryota; kingdom Metazoa; phylum Chordata; class Mammalia; order Primates; family Tarsiidae; genus Carlito; species Carlito syrichta. Next base: position 39,068 of record NW_007055577.1, on the reverse strand, counting down.
GAAGTGAGTATTACATGTTCTCACTCATAAGCAGACCTTGAACAACTATCATAATATATAAGACAGGGATTGGCAGTAGTGGGAAACTGTCAGGGAAGGGGGGGTGGGACTGGCAGTTGAGGGAAACTGCTAGGAGAGGGAGGGGTGCACCTCATCAACAAGGGTATCTTCATAATGAACATTTGTATACCTAAACCTGAATTGTACCCCACATCTTTAACATAAAAAAATTAAAAAACAAAAAAAGGAGTCAAGCTCAGATCTGACTCAGAGGTATGCTCATTTCATCATACCACACTACCTGCAAAGGTCTTTGTCCTAACTTTGCCACTAAGCCAGCTCTATGTCCATAGGTAGAATTTTCTGGATTCCTAGTTTTGTGTTGTTGGTCTCAGTGATTTGTAAGTTTCTTTCCAGTCATAGCCATCTATGTAAAGGTCTAAGTTACGCTCTTTGTTTAAGGAGTCAGTAAGGCATTTGTGTATACTTGAGTCATTCTTATATGGAAAGTGCTCTCATTAGATGATCAGTTGCATCATTTTCCTTGACAAGTTCTCTCTTGTATAAAGAGAGGAAGGAACAGCTCAATGCTCTGGCTGGGTACTTTCCAAGTGTGACCTGTGGGAATGGTACATATTGAAGGTATAGTTAGTTGATTCTGCTTCTGTAACTGAAATTCCCAGGGTGCCAGAGAACTTTCTGACTTTAGTGTCTATGCTGCCCAATATCGTTTCTGAGGGATTCTTCTCCTCATTGTTTTGCACCACAATCACATTTTGAGATGCATTGTAATATAGTGCAGTGGAGGCTAGATAAGCAGTCAACATCAGAATACCCAAGTTCCAGTCGTGGTTCTCTCAGTCCCTAGCTGTGGGGGCTCAGGCAATGAGTTCCTCTTCTCTTGATCTCTCATTCTTTAACCCTCATAGTGTTGTTTTGGGTATCAAATGAGATAATGATGTCCAAGTGCTTTTTAAACTACATTTTCTTTTAGGATTACATTACTGCATTCAACATTTGACTACTTACAGAATTCCTTTAAAGTCATGAAATTTACCACAGAAAAAGTCTTAGGTAACTACTTCAGTGCTTAGAAAAAAATGTATAAATAAAATTCTTATTTCAATAGAAACCTTATTAGAAAGAGCAATAAAAAAAATTAAAGCAGTATTTTGCTGCCCTGGTTTCGGCAAAGGACTCAGCTCCCTGCCAATTCTGCTCTTTACCCTCATAGAATCTTCTGAGTCCCCTGCTCAAAACCTTATGTTCCCAAAGAAACACAGTTTGAAAATCACTTATATAATCCACACCCTCATGTACAGATGGGCCTGAGATCCAGAGAAGGAAGGGGACTTGCCTAGTACCATCTCCCTCATAGAGGAAGAGCTGGAACTAGAAAGCACCCGACTCACACAAAATATGGCTATCTATTTTCCTTGTGTAATGGTAATTTCAACTGAGAGATAGGCAAGGATACTTTATTGGACATGCGGTATCTGAATTAGGGTAAGTATATTTTAAGCAGGTTGTTTCAATTCAGGAATTTTGATGAAGGATATATGTCTGGACAATCTGACTCCTGAACCTGTGCTCTTCATGTTTTAAAAGCACATACCATAGTGTCTTTTACATAGTAGGTGCAACATATGCGTTAATTCTCTTCTGGTCTTATTGAAAACAGAAGATATGTGGGCAGTAATACATTAGGGAGGAAAAGAAAAGGGAGAGGAACTCAAGCACTTGAACATAGAAGCAGATCATATCGGGGGGGCAGATATAGAGTTAATTCACTATTCCTAATCACCTTCCCCCTTCCAACTCTCCTTAGCATCCCCCCTCCACCCTTGAAAATCATCCAATTTGATCTTCAAGTCAATGCACTAAAGCTGGCTGCCTTCCTGTCATAGGACTTCATCCAAACCTACACCCACACAAGCCATGTGTCTACTCCCTCCTGCATCTTATTAAAGGCCATGTTGATGATCCAAACAGAATGGGAAAATTATGTTTGAGGAGAAGACTATATGCCTGGATACACTTGGCTAGGGCAGAACTTGCCTGTCTGCAGAAGTTCACTGTGATGAAAAAGGGAATTCTGAGTTCTATCCTCTCAGGATATAGAATGTAATAAAGTTGCATTTGTGTTGCACTTTATACTCTCCAAAGAACTTTTGCAGATGTTATCACATGTGATCCTCACAAGAAACTTGTGCCCAGGCAGAACTAGTTCATTCAATAAATATTTAATGCATCCTACTACGTGCCAAGCCTTAAACCTGGCCTTGGCTTAAGCATATGAATAAGGTTAATTGCTACTCATCCTCCAGCTCAACACAAATCACAAATTTCATATATTTTCAGAGAGAACTTCTCTCCCCAGCCCCATATCCTGCTTGTAACCTTCATAGGATTTATCACAATTTAATTATAGTTGTATTTGTTTATTGTCTGGATTCCCTACTTGCACTGTAAGCTTCAAAAGAATTAAGACTTTGTCAAGTTCCCCACTGAATCCCCACATATGGCACAGTGGGGAAGATTGCCTAGTCTGGTAAAGAGAAACAGAAAAGACACACAGAAACATAATAAACTAGTTATGACTCCTTGGAAGACGTCTATTCAGAGTAGTAACCTAACAACAAGAGGAACGAATTCTATTTCTGTGTGTCAGAAAAAGCTTCCTTGATGGGGTTACATGTGAACTGAATCCTGAAAGATTATATGGTGACAAAGATGGAGAAATACTCTCCAAAACGGAAATCAACATACACAGTAGCATGGAAGCATAAAACAGCATGCTATATTCTAGGAACTGTAATTTCTGGAACTTGGAAGAGTGAGTGAAGGGTGTGAGTTGGTGAGAGATGAGCTTGAAGAAGCAAGAGCCAAATTAGCAAGAAGACTTTGAGTGCTGTGCTATGCAATTTGAATTTCATGCCATTCACAATAATAACAGCTGCCATTTATTGACTATAGCTACTATTTACTGACTACTAAGTTTGAGTAATTTATATACATTTTATTTTTAAAAAGTATTTTTTTTTTAGAGAGAGAGATAGGGTTTCTTCTGTCACCCAAGTTGGAATGCAGTGGTGCGTTCATAGCTCACTGAAGCCTTGAATTCCTAGACTGAAGCGATCCTGCCACCTCAGCCTCCCAAGTACCTGGAACTAGAAGTATGTGCCACCACGCCTGGTTACTTTTTAAAAAAAGAGATGGAATCTTGCTATATCACCCAGGATGGTCTCAAACTACTGATTTCAAGTGATCCTCCCACCTCAGCCTCCCAAAGTGCTGGGGTTACAGGTGTAAGCCACCATGCCAAAAACTCTTTATAATAGAAAATTTCACACATGTGTAAAAGTAGAAAGAATGGCACAATGAACTCCCATGCACTCATTACCCAACTTCAACAATTATCAACTCATGTCAATTGTTCTGATAATCCACTGCTGTGTTTAAAACTCTCTTCCAATCTATTGAACCCAGGAGCTCTAGGATACAGTGAGCTATGATCGTGCCACTGCAGTCCAGCCTAGGTGACATATCAAAAAATAAAATGAAAGTGCATAAAATAAGCAAATAAGTAAAATTACTCTCCAAACTGAGTGGCATAAAACAACAATGATTGTTTTAGATTCTGCAATATTGGGAGCCAAGACTTTGGGCAGGACTGGCCTGGGCAATTCTGACCCTTGTAGCACCGGCTGAGGCCACTCAGTAGTACTCAGTTGACAGACGAGCTGGTCTGGAGGACCCAAGACAGCTTCACTCCTATGTTTTGGTGGCTTGATGGAGATGGCTGGAAGGTTGAGATGAGCTGGAACTTTTAACTGGTGTATCTAAATGTAGCATCTTTGGCATGCAGTCACAGGATAGGGCAATATTCTTACTGGTTTCTCCCTCAAGTGAGTGTCCCGTGAGAACTAGGTGGAAGCTTCTGACCTTTTCTGATTTTGCCTCAAAAGTTACATAGCATCACTTCTTCTATATTGGTTCTAAGTGAGTTATAAGGCTTGCTAAGATTCAAGGAGAGCAGAATTTGACTCAACCTCTTAAAACGGTGTGTGTGGAAAGGTCACATTGTGGAAGAGCATGTAGGGCTTGGAGATATTGTTGCAGCCGTATTTGGAAATTATGGTTTGCCACACCAATCCTGTTTCATCTGTACCCCCCCCATGCCCTCCCTACTTCCATGGACTATTTGGAACTAAATTCCAGATACCACATTTCCATCTGCAGAAATTTCTGCATACACAGATTCTTTTTTTTTAAATGTTTTATTATAAAGATGTGGGGTACATTTCAGGGTTAGGTATATAAACATTGATCATGCAGGTACCCTTGTTAATGAGGTGTGCCCCTCCCTCCCCTGGCAGTTTCTCTCAACGCCCAATCCCACCCCCACTCCTCTGGCAGTTTCCCATTATTGCCAATCCCTTTCTTATAGTATTATGATAATTGTTCCAGGTCTGCTTAGGAATGAGAACATATGGTACTCTGTTCTTGGTTTCTGTGATCACTGAGTATGATCGACTCTAAATCCATCCAAGTTGCTGCGAAGTCCATATATTTGTCCTTCTTTATGGCTGCATAATATTCCATTGTATATATGTACCACATATTTTTTATCCAGTCCAACTTCGATGGGCAACATGATTGGTTCCATGTTTTTGCTATTGTGAATAGAGCTGCAACAAACATACGTGTGCAGGTATCTTTTTTGTAGAATTATTTGAGTTCCTCCGGGTATAATCCCAATAGGGGAATTGCTGGGTCATGTGGAAGGTCAATTTCTAGTTCTTTCAGAAATCACCACACTGTCTTCCAAAGAGGTTGCACTAGTTTGCATTCCCACCAGCAGTGTAGAAGGGTTCCTTTTTTTCTCCCGCATCCTCGCCAGGATCTGTTGTTTGTTTTATTCATGATGGTCATTCTTATTGGGGTTAGGTGGTATCTCAATGTGGTTTTGATTTGCATTTCTCTGATGATGAGTGAGGCTGAGCATTTTTTCATGTGTCTGTTGGCTGCCCGTATATCTTCTTTTGAGAAGTGTCTATTCATGTCTTTTGCCC